>NW_020955318.1:535396-615453 GCF_003031625.1 Empidonax traillii
AGAGAAATCAGAAGGCATAGTGAGGGTGTCCAGCCTTTTCTTTTGTGTCCATATACAACATGCAGGTGCTCTCTGGTTTCTGATTCCAGGCAAGTCAGTCTTTTCCTGCAGGAGCATTCCCTGAGCTCAGGAGCATAACATTCATTCTCTCATAACCACAGCTATATTAGTAAAATGTTCCTATATTTCCATTTTTATTTCTATCCCCTGTGGACTTTCAGTTCCCTGCAAGCATATGAAAACATTAAGAATGATAAAGCTTAGTTCTTATATATCATTTCCCATGTTTAAGCATAGAAACTAATGATGCTGTAAGTTCCTACAACAATGCTTTTTAGAGAGTAGTAAGGCAAGAACACCTTATTGGAGAACCAAGAAGGTGTGAAATGACATTTAGTTAAGAGACTGTACTGTAGATTAAAGAGACATTAAATGCTGGTCTTCAGCTAAGAGAAGAATCTAAATTAGAATCCCAAGTTTGCAGGGGAGAAAACAGCCCTAATTTGATATATATAAGTGTAACTATAAAACCAATCTACTAGGTACTTACTGCAACTATGCAGTTAAACCAGTAGCTGGAATATGGCAGAAGACACAAAAGACCTAGCATTTATACTGTGAACTTGGTAAAGAAATGAGCTCAAACGTTTTCTTATGAAGCTCATCTAGTCACTTCACTGGATCCCACCAGGCTGCTGCAATGTACCCACAAGTTGAGTCTTGGGACTTGTAAGCTTTCCTTTGTACCTGGATTGCTTCCAGCCATAATTTATGGGTCTAATTCACTCAGTACTCTTATTAAATACAAAATTATGTATTTCTTGCTTTAACTGTAAGTAGAAGACAGTCTCTTACAAAAGAGAGTTTCTAAACAGATTAAAAACACCCTTTCCCACACCTCTGTGCTTGAGGGCAATTTCACTGTTGGTCTGTTGTCTTCAAGCTACTCAAAGCAAATAGATAGGGCTCACTGTATGATTCTTATGTATTTCACATGGACCAAGAGATGTACAGTTTTGTGCAAAACATGCAACACCTCCATCTCCACCTCAGGATCCCAAAGATGTTACTGACCTTTTGAATTCCAGGTTCATCCTGATGGAATGCATTACTCAGCTCAGAGAGAGTCCTTAAAATGCTGTGTTTTATTTATTTCACTTTTTCCAGTGGTCCTGTGACCTTGGCACCCCTTAACTTCCATGTTAAATCTATTCCTAAGTGACTCTCTGCTTGTCTTTTTTTTACTTACTCCTGCCTTCATATGATATTTTTGTTTGTTTCAAGGGTTTTCTGGTCCTTAAAACTCTAGATTTTCATCCACAGGCAACTAGAGAAAACTTGTTTTGCTGTGATTAACTCATTCCACAGTTTTGGTTGAAGAAGACCTGGTTTTCATAACAGTTTGAACGCTCTTGTTCAAACCCACTATTCTGCCTCCTTGAGCCCAAGGAGGAAGTAGACAGGGTATCTTAAACAATGGTGTAAATATGTAGCAAGACCACAGACCTGAACAGAATTCATAGACAAATGGTCTATGGTGCATAGACAAATTCCCAAATGAACACAACATTATTAATCCGTGTGGTCATTCAGAAACCTGAACTGCTCTGTAGTCCCAGGCATTCAATTTTTTTCTCCTGCTGGATTTTTGTTCATTGACAACAATGATGATTAATGACGGTCTGGCCAATAGTGTACTTACAGTCCAGAAGATAAAGTGCTACAACATTTAGCAAAAGAGAACAAAACAAAAACACAGACATATGGGTTGTTAAAATGGTATTTTATTCAACAGTTCTGAAACTTTAACAAGAAGTACATCCTCTGATTGTAATGGATAGTCAGATGGTTGAAACAATTAATCTGGGTTTCCTGTATGAAAATGAAAGAGCTTGGTGCAGCAGAAATCATTAGAATTTAAAGTAAGTGGAACCTTCTCTGTTCCAGAATTCAAAGGACGAAGGTGTTTTTCAAGCTGCTAAAATAGCATGGGTTGTTAATACCTCTAAAGACAGTCATCAGCCGTCTTTCTACCTTCTAAGCTAAACCACACATTTCCCACTTAGTTTGAGACAAAGTTTCATGAGTTTCTATTTTTCTGGGAACTTAAGATAACTCTTCTGGAACTCAATTTAATTTTGACATCCTATTCATCTTCCTGCTTATTTCCCATCACTGACCCTGATCTTATTAAAAAACCTCAGAGAATGCCAGCAACTGCAGGGGTTTTGTTTTGGGGTTTTTTTTGACAAGTTACTCTGGAATGTGTTTAATGCCTTAAAATTGTCATTGATTGAAACTAGCAATTCCAAATGAGCAATTGAAAACTAATTTCCCTCTATTATTTATTTCTGTTTCTCCCCAGCCATATATTTGGCACTCCTGGGATGATTTCAAGACGGACAACCCAGTGGCTGTTAGGAACATATCTTTCTTTATCTAGTGCCTCTCTTAGCCTCTTTCAGGTAATAAAATCAGTGGATACTTTTATGCCACAGTGGGCCAACAGGGCCAACTGAAAAGACTGAGCATTGCTGCTGTTCTGTGGGGTAAGGGCGTCACACACAGTCGTAGAGCTGATCTGTGTATGTGTATGCCCTGGGTTTGATGTTTAATATAAAATCTGGTGAGGAGTGTCAGGACAGAATAAGCTAGATGGAAATAACTAGACAGTGCTATGTACCTTGGTAAAGTTATCCACCTTCTAGTGATCTGCAACTTGGGCTTTTCATGAGTATGCTCATTCCATGAGTTTTCCAGGTATTTTCTGAACACATGCAAAATTTGGCATCAGAGACACTGACCTCCTGTGACAATGTTTGGCTCTTCAAAGCATACTGAAATTCCTCCTCTTTTTGTGTTTGAGACATCTGAGGCAGTTAGACTTTAAGTCCTTCAATTTTGGTATTATAATAATACTTAGTGAATAATAATTTTTATCTGTCTGCTCTTTCCATTTATGTTTTCATTATCCATCACATCTGTCTCTGCTATGTCTCCAGGCTGACATTTTGTTGTCCATTTTAGTAATTTTCCATACAGAAGCTGGTTCTCTCATGATCTTTCCTCTTTCCAGCCTTTTAAATGCTATGATGTACATTTCAAAACTGAAGACAGAGAACTCAATGTAATACTGAAGTTGTGGTCACAATAGTTTAAACAATGATATAATGAAGTTTGCTGCTGCTATCTTCCTCTTAATGCTTTCTGCCACTCATCTTATTTGCTTGACCAGTACAGATCATTGAGCTAACATAATGAATATAATGTCTAGATACTTTTTTCCAAACACATGCCAAATTGCATTTATAAATTCCAAATATATCTTCCATTTTACTGCTCAGTAGTTTGACTTTGTAGAATCCCTTGGCAAAGGCCTGCTGTTGTTTTGGTCTTCCTTAAACAGAATACCTTAACATCCTCAGCAAATTTAAGTTAATTTTTACTCCTTTTTATCCATATGTTGTGAATCATAGGCCATTTTCCTATTTTACCACAGATTCCCTTCTGATCTCTACTTGTTTCTTATTTCTCTTTGTTTTTCAGTCTATGGAAGGACTATGAAATACCTGTGCATGTAAAGATGGTGTTAGGAAAGTTAAAGCTCATTTGGAGCTGATGCTTACAGGGACAGCAAGGGCAACAAGAAGAGTTCCTAGTGCTGCAATCATAGCTAAAATAGTAAATGAGAAAAATGTGAAGTTTCCATTTTTTAAATATCCACTTTTAATTTTCACTTTCTATTGGATTTTGCTGTTCAAGCAAGCTTTTTGAATATAGATTCATCATAAGCTTCTGTGCTGCCTTATAGGTAGTAAAATTCTGAACCAGATCTGTAGAGAGCTGCTTTTCTCCTCTGGGGCTCCTGGCTGTTTCTCCATTAAACAATCATTCATTACATCAAAAAACTTAACCTTGGCATCATATTGTGTCTGTGACATCTTAATTTACATCCTAATTTACAACTGGAGTATCCTATCATAATAGCCTCTTCGATCGTGCTGTTTGTCACAATGAGGTATTATAACTAACCTGAACAGGTGGCTGATGTCAACAGGCAGTGCAGGCATTTCTGTGTAGGTGCAGAATGAACGTCTGTACAGAATCCATACTGTCTGTTATGCTTAAATTATTCAGAAAATTTAACTCTTTGAATGCTATGTCATGAGTTGCATCGCTACTTGCCCTCCAAGAAATGCTTTCCTGCAGACTTTTGCCTCTGGCATTACACAGTTAGAGCACAAGTTCTGTAAGGAGAGGCTGAGGAAGGTGGGGTTGTTTAGTCTGGAGAAAAGGAGGCTCGGTCGGGACTTTATCTACAGAAAGGAGGTTGTAGCCAGGTAGAGGTTGGTCTCTTCTCCCAGGTAACAGTAACAGGACAAAAGGAAATGGCCTCAAGTTGCATGAGGGGAGGTTTAGAGTGGTTACTAGGGACTTTCTGCTTCACAGAAAGGGTTATCAAGTTTTGGAACAAGATGCCCAGGGAAGTGGTTGAGTCACCATCTCTGGAGGTATTTAAAAGTTGTGTAGATGTGACAGGGAAAAGTTTAGGGGTGGACTTGGCAGTGTTGAGTTTGCAGTTGGACTCAATCTTAAATGTCTTTTTCAATCTAAATAAGCCTATGCCATGATTCTGTGATTCTAATTGATGATCATTCTTCCATAAAGTTTATGATATGCCAAATCCATGTGTGAAGCCACATACTTTTATTTTTTTTAGGCTTCTAGAATTTTTTAAGTAGTAGCAGTCCTTAGTCCAGTTGCCACTTTTCTGGGCTCTATTTAAATAGGAAATAATTTGGTCACCTGATTTTAATTTTTTTCAGCTTTTAATATATTCTCTCTTTGAAGTTACAGCATCTCTATGATTTCAGCTGAAAGGACATGTCATCCAGAAAGCTATGCTCTTCTACAACTTTTAGAATTTTTTTAGTCTTTATTTAAAAAAAGAAAAAAACAAAAACACCTGTCATCTTTCTAATTTTAAATGCCATTTCAGCATTTCCATTTTGTTTTTAATAAAGTGACTATTGCTTCCAAATTTCTAGCTATTCAGTAGATATGTGCAGAATGACAATATGGTTTACCAAAGGTGAGCCCATATGCTAACATGGTTCCCAATTAGAAAACGAAGAGCAGCTAACTTAGAAACACAGCTGCAGAGGAGTAGCCATGCAGTCTCTGCTTTCTCTCATTCAAAGAATCACATGCTGCTAAAAGAAGGCTGAGGACAATAAACAGTCAAAATAGTGGAGAGACAAATTTTAAAATAGCAAATAGGCAATACTTACCTGTTAGCTTCATATTGATTCCCTGTAGCTTTTATATAGTCAAAACCCTCAAAAAGGCTTTTCTCCTTAGATAGTCTATTGGGTTTTTTTGGCAGGGCAAGAGTGTTTCTTCTCAAGTGCTGGTAGAAATGTGAGCTGTACTATAACAGCTTTATGGTTCTCTTGACTTACAAAACCCAACCGAAATAAAGAATCATGTCTAAATAACTCCTGAACTTCAATAAAGGTTTGCTATCATTTGCTTCTTACAGTATGCAAGAAATGTTTTTGTCTGGACTGCTTTTTCTATCCCAGATACCCATTATATCCACCTTTGAACAGAGTATTTCAGATCTGCATGAATTCCTACATTCCCTTCATAATTTGTACAGACTTTTCTCATAGTATTAGGTAGCAAATGCAAAAGCATCAGAGGGAAGATCTTATTAGGAGCTAAACTTTAATCCTTTGTAAATAGTTAACTGCAGAGCTGTGTGTATTATTTTGACAGATACATATACTATGCCTCAAAGCCACCGTTACTTGAAAAATAGCAACATAAATCCATCTCCCTGAATGCTTCCCGTATTATTTACAGCTTAATACAATTCCTAAATGCATTCTGTGAAGTAGGTCCATGCTGTAGCTAAGGTTTATTACTACAGACATACCACACAGACATATCCTAGCTATCTTTCAGCTAGGGAAGCTTCAGCAGAAAATATGCATGCAGGGTTCAAGAAAACAAGTATCTGAGGATGTATTTTGACAGTAAGATGGCACTGATGCAGCTATACTGCTAGGCAGACTCTGCAGTTTTAGGTAGACTGGAAAGGTCATATCTTAGTGTCAATGCAGATAAACACTAAGAAATAAAAAAGGAGAAAACAAGATTAACTAATGTGGTGCCTCTTAGTTTGTTGGGTTTTTTTCCATTAGAGGTGTATTGATTTTCAGAAACACCTAAGGACTGACTTGCAGTCTGCTAATGATGTCTGCCAACAAGTAATGACAAGAATTGCTGGTATGGACCACCAAGACCTTACAGACCACTGGCTAAAGAGCAGTGCACCAGTGGCTTACATGCTGAATCAGGACTTAGTCAAAGGTCTGGAGCTTCATCTTTAGCCAGTGTTTTCTGTTCTTCATGTTTATATCCCCTTCAAAGCTGTTAAAGGCAGCTTTTCCAGCTCTTTTATATCCTCTTACTTTTACCTCTCGCAATGAAAGGATTGGTCCTTTCAGTGTGGGTCGCAGATTCTGTGTCCTTGAAGTGACTCATTGCATCAGAAACTTCCTCAGTAGTTCCACAAGATGCCAAAAAGAAATCATTCTCAAAGGCAAACATAGCACATCACTAAATAAGGAAAGGAGAGACTATAGAGGGACATAATCTGAAATACATTAAAGAATGTGTGCACATACATAATATCAAGTGTTAAGGGGAGATGAGGGGCTTCCTCAGCTATAACATACCAGTCATTCCAATAATTCATAGTTTAGACCTTTCTTTTAAATATTTAGTGTATTAACAGCTGAGTCCTTTGAGTCTTTTCATTGGTTTTTTGTTGCTTTTGTGTGTGCAAACCCTAAATGTTGCAACTAAAAAAGTTGCATCACAAAAAGACAGCTGAGGGCAAGCTAGAACAAAGCTGAAAGTACTGGGAAGCTCAAAGGAAGTAATAAAATGGAATATCTTTTTTTATATTCACTTGGGGCCAAATAGAATGATATTTTAGACACATAAATTCTTTGTTGAGCCAATGCCTTGATAAAACTAAACTATCTGATGCTTGTATTTCTTCCCAAGCTTGGTATATACCATACTGTCACTTGAAATGTTAACATCAAGGACTTTAAAGGTGGATTGATAGCCAAGGCTGAGACCTCTCTAAAGATTAGTGACCTTTCCTCCAAACCCTCCGTTTCCCAAAATGACCTAGAGCACTGATAAAAGCAGAATTCTGCTTTGGACAAGAGAATTTTGTGAATCAGATCTACAGCAAGTCCTACATCATTTGGAAGCCACTACATAGCCAGTGCTAGCTATATGGCTAGATCCAAGATTAAAATCCATGAATACCAAAGAGTGCTGGTCAACAGCAAAATTCCTCAAAGGTAAGATTAAATGCATTTATATGATGGGGACTTGTGATAGAAGTTAGTTGCTCTGATTTTGCAATATTTTTTCAGAATATATGTCCATAAAGGTTTTATTCTAAGCCCATAGGGTCTCCTAGGTCATAAGCCATGGCTCTCCTTTTGGCAAGGGGGAGAAGAATGGAGAGAAGAAATTCCTGAGATAAATAATAAGAATATTAAGAAGTGTATGTATAAGCTATCATTAAAAATTATTATTTAGGGTGTTGGGAGTAAAAACTCTTTTAAAAGGCACTAAACTCACCATTGCAGGATGTTATTCTTGTCTGACTTACACTTATTCAACTCCCACTTAACAAAACAAAGTTGCTGTCATGTACACCAGAGCAAAAGTGCAACTACCTCTTTATTCCCTAAAGAATCCTTCCTACAGGGAGATACTTGCATAATAAGGCAAATAGGTATGTCCATTTGTGTATGTATCATGGGTGATCTGTTTATCAAGAAATGAAAGAACATTTCCTTCCAATTTCTGTTTTCCTTGTGATTGATATTAATTAGGTTTTCTGCAAAGCACAGCTTATCTTGAACTGAACCCAAAGCACATGAATATGTTTCTGTGCAGTAAGACTTTTTTTTTTCTTGAAATGAAGAATGGGATGAAGATGCTTATCTGAGATCAAACAGGCTTCAGGTAGAGTTTACATCAGCAGCACTTTGAAATTCATTGTTAGAGTATAGTTGGCATCAATAAGGAATGAGAATGGTATCCTGAATTGTGACTGCATTTATTAACTTATTTCCAGCAACTAAAAAGGGAGAGCTGTCGCGTACCTCCAGTAATAGTCTTTTTTTTTTCCTGAGATGAAAGAGGCAAATATAGTTCATAATGAAATTAATGGAATTCCTGAGAACAGCCAAAAAAATCAGTTAAAAATAAAACCTTGTGAATTTCCTCTGAGGTCTAATGTTGGTAGACAGAGTTGAACAGAAGTTTGCAGTGAGTTTTCTCCACTGCTCCCTGTGCCTCCCGTCTGTGTGTTATATGGGGATGCTCTGACCAGCCAGAGCTTAGGAGGTCACCTTGGTCACACCAGATCAGGTAGTGAAAGCAATGCCCATGAATCCCACTGCCAAGCTACCATATCCCATTTCTCAAAGTGGAGTACCACACTAAGGCTTTTAAAGTATTTGACTGAGCTTGTTTATAACTAATAATATAGCAGAGACTTATTCTGATCCTTACATTTTGGGAGGGTTCTAGGTACAGATACTAAATCTCTTCTTTTCTACAGTATTGTGAAATAGATCCAGTGACTTAATTTAATTCTCTCTTTACACCACACTGATGCAGGCTCTTTTTCCCCTTCAGCTTCCCTATAATCCCCTGCTTAGTGGTTCTACAGCTCCCTTCACCCCTCGCTGAGCTTGGTCTGCTGCTCACACAGCCTCTTCAGCTATCACACTCTCCTTCCTGTGCTCCAGTGCAAACCTTGATATTCTCAAATCACCTCTCTGCTAGAGCCCACCACTCACACTGTTGGCAAAATAGTTTACACTACTCTGTTTTGTACAAGTGCAGCTTATCCCAGTAGTGACACGTTTAAATCCCAGGACAGTTAAACCCTTCAGTGGTGTGGTCATGTATGACATGTAACTAGATAGATGTATTACCCAGCAAGCATTTCTCATGCTCCAGCATTCAGGGAGGAAAGCTTTTGCCAGCTTCCAGCATCATTACTTTTCTTCTTCAGCATCTTTTTTCCTCTTCTCTTTTTAGCAGCATCCATTTGTTCCATGTACCAACATTTCCACCATCACTCTGCCAGTTATGGTAGTTACTAATTTCTTAATAAAAGAGAATAGCTTCAAATTAGGGCTACCATATGGTTTTTATTACAAGAGAATGAGGTTTTTCCTATCCTTTATTTTTTTTTTGTACTAAAGAAATGCTGAAATAAAGAAACAATATGGTTTGGGGGTTTTGTTAGTTTTCAGGGGTTTTTTTTGTTTGGTTGGGGTTTTTTGTTTGTTTGTTTGTTTGTTTTTGTTTTGTTTTGGGGTTTTTTGTTTGGTTTGGTTTGGTTTGGTTTGTGTTGGGTTGGGTTGGGTTGGGTTGGGTTGGGTTTTTTTTTTTTTTGTGGTCACAGAATCCCAGAAAGGGCCACCACACTTTACAGCTGAAATCAGTGATTTAGTCTCCATGCTAAATCACTCTTCAACTTCTCCTAAGCAGAGACAGCCAATTGTGCCTAATCGTGTGTGGTAGTTCAACGATATGGACTACTGTTCACTGGGGATTGAGCTGCTCATTTTAGTTAGGACCACAAATTGAACTCAGACTAAGGTCCCAAAGAATAAAGCATGTGTTTTATACATTAAGCCATTCGTTCTTTCTTACTTGGCCCGTGAAATGAATGAGGGATAGATTATTTTCTGGGTAAATTGGTAGTAAAACCCTGATGCAGACAGTTTCACAATTTGATTGCAGCCTGACTTCCACTTATTGAATATCACATCAGGCAGTGGTTCAAGGGTTTCACATGACAGCTTTAAAATCCGCAAAGTTTTCAGAGGTACTTACTACATTGTGATCAGGTCACAGATCTAAATGTCAGTATTGTATGCCTGATTTGCACATTTCAAAACGATTTGGTAATTTTTTCATTTTATCTGCATGCATGAAGTGATTTGGAATACAGAAACAATTTGGAATCATATTTAGTTTGTAACAGTTCAATTAACTTAAGTGCTGAAACATGCTTCTTTCTTAGTAACTAGTTTAATTGGTTACTATTGCAAGAACAGGTTTTGAAAGAATGCCTAAAAGGCCGGGGGCAAATTACAGCCCACTCTAGAGAATCCATGCTCCTGCATAGACATGTATGAAAAAGAAATAGCAAACAGTCTTTGGGGTCACAGTGCAGTGTATGATTGCCACTGGGAAAAGGACCCGTAGCCTGAGCAAGAAATGGACCTCACAGCAACTGCTTTTCTTTGACAAAGTTACTAGCATAACCTCCAGTTCCCTTTGGCTAATTTTATTACTGTTCAATAAGCAAGAATGGTAGAGCGCAGCAAGGTTAGGAAATCTTAATGATTCATTATATAAATCATATATTTAAACCTTGATCTAAGCAGTAAGTACAAAGATAAGGTAAAATGATATAGGAGTGTGATTTATAGGATGTTAACATGTACCAATGTCAGGAAGTGTTTGTCTAATTAATTTAAGGAGACATCTGCTTTTCTTTTGAAAGTCTGACTTTTATTTTGCTAGAGCTAGAAACCTGGGGTTTTTTAAAGGATTTGCACTTTGCAGCTTTTTTATTGCTTAGGTTTAATAATAAAAAGAACATGACTTCAGAGATAGTAAATCACCATGTACATTAATTCTGTTCAGTTACAGATGAATAAGGAAAAAAATTGCATGGATTTTGGCACCTCTATATAACTGCAAAGGAGTGCCTGGGACTTTGGTGAGATTTTAAAATTTTATTTCTTTCTCTCACAAACCTCCATCATAGCTTGGTGCCATGAAATAACTAAAGTCTATGCTGGAGTCTGGACAGAAGAAAGAACTTGGGACCGCATTTCTGTATTTCAAACTCTTTCAGCCACAAGCTTTTTGCTGCAGTAATCCAGCTGCCGTTTACTCAGTGCTCGCATTGCTACAAGAAAGAAGTGATGTCACAGAATAACAGAATCACAGAATATGCTGAGTTGGAACGGACCCACAAAGGTCATTGAGCCCAACTCCTGGTGCTGCACAGGACCATCCCCAACGAGTCATACCATGTGCCTGAGAGTATCCTCTGTCAGGCTTGGTGCTGTGACCACCTCTCTGGGGAGCCTGTTTCAGCACCTAACTACCCTCTCTGTGAAGAACTTTTTCTAGTATCTTAGCCCAAACCTCCCCTGACGCAATTTTTTGCCCTTCTTGAAATTGGGACAATGTTCACCAACTTCCAGTCAGATGGGATCTCTCTGCATTCCCAAGACTGCTCAAAAATCATTGAGAGATGTTTTGCAATGAAATCAGGAGCTCTTTGAGGATTCTTGGATGAATCTCATCAGACCCCACAGATTTGTAGGGATTCAGCTGAAGCAGCGGATCCCACACAATTCCAGGGTTGACTGGGAGTCGATCATTCTCATAGTCATGGTCCTCCAGCTCAGGGCACTCAGACCCCCTGGGTCCATCATCTGTGTTGAAGACAGAGGAAAAGAATGTTTTAAACATCTCTGCCTTGTCTCTGTCCCTGTTTGTAGGGTGATGACCATCTTCATCCTGTAATGAGCTGATGATATTTCTATACTGCCTATTGCCATTATTATATTTGGAAAAAACTCTTTTTCTTGTTCCCCACATTTCTGTCCAGCTTCAACTCCAACTGAGCTTTGCCTGCACTAATTTTCTCCCTACAGCGGCAAGCAGGGTCTCTTTATTCTTCCCACATCCTTTGAACTTGCTTCCACCTTCCTTTTTTTCACCATTCCCCTGCTCAGCCAAGCCAGCCTCCTGCCTCACCTGTTTGACTTCTCACATTTAGGGATTGCCTGCTTCTGTGCCCTTAGGAGGTGGTCTTTGAAAAGTGACCAGCACTGATGAATCCCAGCAAAAACATTTTCCCAGGAGACCTTACTTACTAATTCCCTGAGCAGCCTGAATTCTGCTCTCCTCATGTCCAGGGCTGAGGTTGTGCTGGCATTTTTCCTCCAGTCAAAATCTCACTGAGATTCTAAACTCGATTCCTTAGTGGACACTGTGGCCAAGACAGTCACAAATCTCCACTTTTCTCTTGAGACCCACTCTGCTGACAAGCAGCAGGTCAAGGAGAGCATCTTTCCAGGTCAACTCCCTTAAGAGTTGTCATCCAGGTTTATTAGGAATCTTCTGGTTGGGATTATACCAGTTGTGTGATGTTCCCAGTTAATTTTTGGCAAGTTGAAGTCCTCCATAAGGACAAGGGCAGCTGACTTGGAAATGTCTCTTATTTCCTCAAAGAATAATTTATTGGTGTCATCATCCTCTGAGATACTGAGAAGGAGGGGAAAGAGCAATACTCTTCATTGGGACTGCTTACAAAACTGAGCTTCCTTCTCTTTAAGAATGGGCAAGCTATTAAGTCCTATTTATTCAGCACATAGAGGACTCATACATATGTTTATTAAATAAATGAGCATGTGCTCTTCACTTCGGGTAATGATAAACACAGGTATTGCTAGAGGCTGAGAGGCAGTACACCCCAAGAACAGGTGTCATTACATCCGATTTCATCCATTCAAATTTTAGGTCTCTAAATCAACCTCTATCTCTCCTACATAGTTAATTAAGAGGAATCAACACCTCAAGTAACAATCATTTCCTCTTAAGCACTATAAAAGCTGCATGGGGTATAAAGGTTGGGTTATGGCACAAGAAGTTCACTGACTGGGGGCAAGTATTGGAACCCAACTAGACTAGTTCTTGTATAGCTAAGACCAGGTGAACTACAGCCAATGTACAAACTATTCACTCTGGAAGTGTATAGCCGGTCATTCCTTTTGATAAAAAAAGGAACCAATATTTTTAGCATAATTGAAAGTTCTGTGTACTCTAGTCTTTCAGATAGTATGTTAATAGATGACAGTGACGTAATGTTGTAAAGATGTAATATAATAAGAAGAAATGATGCAGGGTAAACTCTAGATTTCTAGAAAATAAACTTGGCAAATCAAGATTATATTATATACACCCCTAATTCACTGCCAAGACTGATAAATTCAATATGTGGGAATTACAGTTTCTTAATTCAAGACAATGAATTAAGCAACTTTATTGTGAATAGGTATTAGCTGTAAGTTGCATTTTGATGAACTTAACAGAAATAGGAGTAACATAATTTTAGATATATCTTTAAAGATTATTTCTCTTTTTATTCATTAAATAGTCTTATTGAGGTAGTAGCTGATTCTCAATTTGTCTCCTCCAGAATTCCAATTTTACCACACCAAGCACTCAAAAACAATTGAAGAAATACTCTCTGTTTTAAAATGAAAGTTTCGTTGGTTTTTTTTTTTTTTTTTCTTCTCTAGGAAGAGGCAGGTTACAGAAATCTGTTGATGGGCTGCCTTTTGGCATCAGTTTTGACCATGGGACTGGGAGCAGTGTGGTAACTGGAGCTGCAGGGTTGAGTAGGAGCAGAGTTCTACAGGTCCATCAATGATGGGGGGCTTCTTTTGGGGAGGCTCTGAATAACTGTCAACACAGATATATGCAGATGCACATGCTTACAGTGGAAATTTCTATCCATCAGTGGTAGAAGTTCAGTTCCCAGCTTAAGGCAAAAAATTAATCCAGAAGTCGCAATGACCTAAATTGGACTAGACTGCAAAATCTGACTGTTCTTCAGGAAAAATAACCCCACCTGCTCCATCAGGGGCTGCATTACAGGATGGGTACAAAAGAGGAGCATTAGATGAGAGCAACAGAGTGCCTGTAGGTAAATCTAGGCAAATACCAGGAGGAATAAGAAGATCTTGTGACCCCAAAGACGGAGATGGATTTCATACAGGAAACAGAAGACAAGGAGAAAATGAGAGAGAAACGAGCAGAGAGAGCACTGCAGGTTTTCTCAGCCTGTGGTCCAGGAAGCTCTTAAATTACTTTCACCAGATCTGTGAAGGACAATTAAGGAATACAAGTATGCAAGTACTGGGCTAGGTTTAATGTCAGAGGTGCCCACACCTCCATGGAAAAATGCTTGGGAACTGAAAGTTGGCAAAAACTGAAAAAGCTGGGTTTAGTGAATTGTGTTCCAGCAGCCTGTTTTCCCCCATAACTCAACCTAAGTTTTGATTGTGCTCCTTGGCCTAATATTTGGCCTTTGTTTGCTTATGTAAATCAGGATGTTTAGTATAAATTAGTAGTATTGAAAAACAATTGCCATCCAAATTAAAATTCTGCCTTTTATTTTACACCAAACCTGCTGGGCTTTTTTAGATAAACCCTGAATCAACTTAGCTGTAGAGTTTACGACTAAATGGATTCCTTTTTTGGCAAAGTAGCCCTGTTTCTCCAATAGCATAATGCCAGTAGCAATTCGTATCTATCAGACCATCCTCAAGGGTCAGCTGGGGTTGTTCCTATGAAAGGTATTAGGCAGCTCCTTGCAGAATTTGTTCTCCTTATTCAAGCTGAGAATATTTGCAGTGTACAAATATATACACACATCTGTACACATATGCATGTGTTTAGATATACTTGTGTGTGTGTGTATTTATACACTGTTAGTATGCACCACTAGACCAGTAGCTTTATTTTTATTTACTTTGTTAATTGCCTCCATTTGTATATCTGCATTTTATCTACATTTTGTTGGAATGGAGCACTGCATACCAAGAAAAGTACAAAGTGAGGGAAAGTAAAACAATGTGTGACTGCAAAAGGATGCCAAAAATTAATCCACAAGAGGTTTTTAATTTCAGATTTTCAGCCAAATAGGCTGGCTGAAGGCTCTGCTCTGACTCAATACATGATTGCTGTGAAGTTTAACAAGGAGTGAGGAAAAGCCCTTTGTTAAATATGCTTTAATTTTTTTAAAAAATATATATATATTATATCTTTTCAAAGTAATATGATGAAAATGATGATATTGTAACTCTGAAGACTTCTGATGAACATTTTATCCTCAGAGAGCACTTAAATCACAAAGAAACATATCTCTAGCAAAGTAACCCAAAGCCTGGAAAAACAATATAAGCATTTGCAAAGACTTTGTAGTATCACCAGAGATGTCTAAATACGTAGACTGCAAAGCATGAACATCTTTGGAACAAACTTGTCTTTGGGATCTGAGATTAAGCACTTTCCCAGAGCCTGGTTTTTCAGCGATTTCATCAAGGAGGTGATTTCATCAAAAGCTAAAGGAAATCTAGTGCAATGCTGAAGTGATAAAACACAAGGAAGAGATTGTAAAGCCATTGAAGAGTGCAGCAGGGGTATCTTCAAATCTTTAAATACTTTTTCCCTTAATAACAGACAATCAGTAGAACTGAGCAATTATCTCCCTTTACAGATCTGAATAGAAAGACAGATCTGAATAGAAAGACAGATCTGAATAGAAAGATTTCTTAAATGGGAGTAGGTTTTATTAAATAAATAGAATAATGCCACATGTTGTAAATATAAAGTCAGATATCAACAGAAATTACATTTTGCTACTTATCCCTGAAGAGTCATGGTAGACTGGGAATTTTTAGTGCTGAGCCTATATGTGACACAGTACAAAATTCAGACTTCAGAGAAACTGTTGGTGTGAGTGTTCTGGGTGCCCCTGCAGAAGCCAACATGCTCCCATTATTTGCTGCAAAGCTGTAGTGATTTGAGGTGACCTGGCTGTGCTGAGAAGCCACCTGGTGTTGCATCTAAAGTGAACTATTTCAGTTTAGAGATGTTATTGAAAAGTACCAAAGTGTGTTGTAATAAATAAACAAACAAAAAAATATCTGCATTCTTCAATACAGGAGTTGAAACAAATTGTTACAGCATCATTACTGTGAATTCAGTGTGAACTGGATGGGTTGAAGGAGACTGTTTCCTGGTTTATGACCATGGACTGGAAATGACATTTAAAATATACTGCAGCCAGCTATAAATTTAATCACAGAATGAACTTATCAAAATGGGGGAAAAAAACAAACCCTTGTTCAGTTGGCAGATATGGTCCTGTATAAATGGAGATAGGGGTTCATAGTAGTTTATTAGCTAAAAGTATCTATTATCAGTTCCATATCTTGGAGCGGCTGATACACCATCCCAGATTGTATTGGGTTTGTGTGGCCAGGTTTTGGTAGCAGGGGAACACAGAGGTGGATTCAGTGAGAAGCTGCCAGAAGCTTTCCCTGTGTCTGGCAGAGCCAGTGCCAACTGGCTCCAGGACGGACGTGCCACTGGCCAAGGCCAAGCCAATCAGGAACGATAGTAATACCTCTGTGATAACATAGTTAAGAAAGAAAAAAAAAGCTACTGAGCAGATGAAATTGCAGTCAGAGAAGAGGAGAGTGAGAACATGTGAACAACTCTCCAGACATCAAGGTCAGTGGAGAAGGAGGGGGAGGAGGTGCTCCACGAGCCAGAGATGAGGTTCCCCTGCAGTCCGTGGAGATCCACAGGGGTTCACAGATCCACCTGCAGCCCATGGAGGAGTCCCATGACAGAACAGGTGGATGTCCAAGGAGTCTGTGACCCCATGGGAGGTCCACGCTTGAGCAGAGTCCTGGCAGGGTCCTGCAGAGCCATGGAGAGAGGAGCCCACGCTGGAGCAGGTTTTCCTCTTAGGTCTTGCAGCCCTGTGGGGGGGGGACCAATGCTGGAGCAGCCTGTGCCTGAAGGACTGCACCCTATGGAAAAGCGACCCATGTGGCAGCAGTTCTGTGAGGAACTGTAGCCCATGGCAGAGACTTACATTGGTGAAGTTCATGAAGGACTGTCTCCCATGAGAGTGACCCCATGCTGGAGCAGAGGAAGGACTTCTCTCCCTCAGCAGTGGCAGAAACAACCCGTGATGAACTGACTGTAAACTCCATTTGCTGTCTCCCCGTGCCCCTGGTGGGGAGGAGATAGAGCTTGGGAAGGAGGGAGGGGTGGGGGAAAGGTGTTTTTAAGATTTATTTTACTTCTCATTATCCTCCTCTGATTCTGTTAGTAGTAAATTTAATTAATATCCCCACTCTGAGCCTGTTTTGCCTGTGACAGTAATCAGTGAATGATCTCCCCCGGCCCTTATCTCAACTCATGAACCCTTTGTTATATTTTCTCTCCCCTGTGCCGTTGCAGAAGGGAGCGATAGAGCACCTTTGGTGGGTACCTGGCGTCCAGCCAGGGTCAAACCACTACACAGATTTAAGGAAATGACAATTTCCTTCCTGTTGAAGTAGTCCCTGATAATGCCAGCATCATGTCAAGACTGAAACTCTTTGGATCACCAGGTTGGTTTCCATTCCTGGGAAGAAGCAAAGATGGTGTGGAAGTGCTTTGAACCCTACAGTCTTAGGTACTATGGATACCTGCAGAGTGACCTCAATAAATGCTAGTTCAGTGTGAGTGTAAAACAGGCACTATTGCTTTCCATCTTTTAGCTGTTCATGGACTTTTTGGGTTAAACTCTGAGGGTCTCAGTCTGCCCATTACTAACAACTCCTAGACCACACAAATCTGTTTGTAAACAACATTTTAAGGAACAAAAATTTCTTTTTTAGGCAGTCCTGAATTCAGTTACTGCAACTGTAAAACTCTAGAAAACTGTTTTGAGACGAATGATTAGAAATGCTCAAATTACGACAAGTTAAGCAAATTTCCTACCCATTTACAAATAACACCAGTGAGCTGCTGTGACCACAGAGCAGAAGGTATTCCCTTTGACTCCACTTGTGATGGTGACCCTGTCAGGAAGGCTCTTCTGCAATAACATCAGCCAGGGTGCAAAGGGAATCAGAGCTTCTTGCTGGCCTGCAGGAAGCAATCCTCCTGCAACATAAGGGTGTAAATATAGCCTATGGCCTTGTTTGGCAATGTTAAACAAGCCTTACAGCCATGGTAAAGGAACCAAAGATCCGTATGAATCTCAGGAATATTTTCCTTGGCATTACCTGAACCTGTGTGAGCAAAATGGAACAATGAAAATATTGCTCAATGTTTCTCTCTGCACACAAGAAACAAATATTTCGAAGAGCCAAATACTGCCCGTGGCAGTTTGATGTAATTAAACTTTTACTACAAAAGAGGAGAAAGAGAAAACATTTCCTGTTTTTCCAAGAAGAGCCACTCTAACAAGACTTGACAATCCACTTTCCCATTCAGAGGTGCTTGAATTGACAATATTACCTTTCTGTGGCAAAGGACATAAACTTGGGCACCGACCATACCCTGGCTTCACTATGTTCTCATTATCATCAAAAGCTATGACTGATTTCTCTTTCTACTCTACTAACCAGCATAATAACAGTTGGATTTCCATGCCCTCTATTACTTTGCATTTTTCACAGAACTTCAGATTATTAAATCTAAATTTCTTTTTCTCTACCTTAAGCATTTTGGAGCGCTGAACATATTAATTTCCTGTCTTGTAGGACTGTCCCGTGCACATTGTGGCAGAGAAAAAAAACCACCAACCTTAAGTCTAAATAAGAATAATGAAATCCCATAATTAACATTTCTATTAGAAAGAGAGAAAAGCATCTGTGGGTTAGATGCAATAAACACAAATAAGTCAGAATAATCTCCAGTCTCGTATTAAGATGTGAATCATCTATTTATTACTTGGAGTATAAATGTTCCATTGTTATTTGCACAGTGATTAAGAGTAGTTTTCAGAAAATAAATCTGTTTCTTAACAGTGCAAAGAATGAGAGGGATGGAGAATAAATGGGAGTTTAAGGGGATGCTAAAGTTCTCCCATGAGCTTGGATGAGATTTATGTGCAATGTGAATAAAAAATGTATATGACAGCTCAGGATTCACTTTGTTGTTGGTTCCTATTCCATTTGTCTAGTGTAACTGTATTCTTTGCCTCCCAGACATATAGTGAGTCTAGCACTATTGAGCAAGTGAGGGAAAAAACTGCTAGCGAGCAGCTGTTTGTGGTAGCTTAACCTCATCCCATCTTGTCAGACCCAACATTGCAGAGCAAGACCAATGCCATGAGATTTGGAGTAAAAGCATGAACCTGCAAAGCTCCTTCTGCTAGGAAGGGGCATTGTAGGAGACTTGCTACAGAGCAGTCTTATTATTGCTATGCCTTTTACATTTTAAATGAATATATAGATTCTTTAATTATATATCAGTTTTCATACAATGCCAACAGCTTAATAATGGCACAAGCAAGACTGGTGGGATTGTGATATATATTTGATATGCCCCTCTGTGCAGCTTCAGAGCTGTGAGGTTTCATGCTCGATGCTTCATGTCCATTTCCTGTCTACTCTCATTAAGGTTTTCACATAAATCTCACTACAGTTGCCCAGTTGCAAATATGCAAAGGTCTGAATCTGAAACTACTGACACCGGATTTTTTAAAGGGACAACATTTGGGTGGCTAGGAAATAATACCAATACTATTGAGCCATCAAAGTGGAGGATTTGACTGGGGATTTTCCCCCCATTTCCTGAGGGGATGAGACTCAGGTGCTTCTGCCTCCTGCCTCAGCTGTTTTCACCCTGCTCCCATTGCACACATGATTCTACAGCCTGGGTTGTTTCCTCCTGGCTCCCATTCCCCATTATGTTCTGAACATGTTTGCCCATTTCAGCAAAATTTGGTAGCAGGTAGAAGTCTTCAGCACAGTGCGATCTCGCACACCACAATTTAATTCACGAAATCAAGGGAAAAGGCAGAGGCAGAAACATTCTTCATAATTGCCACCACAGAGCCACCTCAGAGAGATTATTACAAATCAGAAGATCCACACAGGATAGTGCTGCAGTAAATGAGCCTGCACATGATCTACCGCTCAAGGAACTATCTGTGGAAGAAAAATTATATTTGTTAGCTGCAGAATTATCCCAGCTGTTAACTCGGTGTAGAACAGGCATTACAAAAATGTGTCCCCCATGGTGCTATGGCTGCCCTCACTCCAGGGTGCCAGTGCACTCTGCCAGGGCCCTGGAAACTTGTAAGGGTCTCGTGGTTGCCTTGTGCTCACTGGAAGGGCACGTAGCACTCCATCATGGTTTGCATAACTGTCTCGTATTAGAGGGCAAGGTGGTGGATGAGGCCATGTCCTTGCTAGCAGGCAAAGCTAAAATCTGTGGAAACGTTAGGAGAAATACGAGCTTCATTGGAAGCAGCACGGTGCCATTTGCTGATCTTACCTCCAGCAACCTTCTCTAGCTCCGTGGAAGTATGTAATTGCATCAGAGACTACTGATGATTCAGTCACAGTTTATTCATTGCCACATATATGGAGTAGAAACTTGCACCACATAAGTAAAGTCCACGTCATTTATAGGAAAACACAAGTTGTATAGGCTACCTAATCTACTATACTGATGCCCTTGTGTCATAACACCATCAGTTTGTCCTTCTTGAGACAACAGTGGACAAAATGAGTAGGTCAACTAAAAGATGTCAAGGAGTTCCTGAACGCTATGTCATATAACAGTAGCACAGCAGCACGCAAAGCATGGTTCTCAAACCACACACGTCCCTGTCTGCTCAAATTTAGCTCCTGTGTTCAAACCATCCTGCCTGACCAGATCAGGACAGAGCTTATGTGAGCTTGCTGGGCAATCCAGGTCACTGCACAGGGAAAGAAGATGGCATGGGCTGCTGCAACCACCTTTGCCATGTTGTCATAGGTCACAGATGCACATCCAGGCTTTCCCATCCTCCCCAGAGCAGAAGGTCCATCGCCTACCAAGCCCAATGTCTCATCTCTAGCACCTCAAACTTCTGCAGCTTGAGTTGCAGAAACTTGAGGAGCTTGACCAGCAGGGCCTTAGTGTCACATAGACGAATTATAAGCACTGTAGAGATCCTGTGTGGACAGTCAAGTGACTCTGGCTGAGAGCAGGCAGGACTAGACATCACTGCTCTACCAGCAGTGCTGCCAGCAGTGGTCCCAAGAGCCCTCAGACAGCTGTGGCCAAGTACTTCTTGTTTTCCAGAGAGAAGAAGTTGAGAACAACTAGATCATTTCCCCCCTAAGGTTCAGAGAAGCTGTGGCTCTTGGTTTTAGAATGATACTTCTGAATGTCCTTTTTCCTTTGACCACACAGTGAAGTACAATATATGGCAAAACTCCTAAGGCAGACAGTTAAAAGCACATACAGGGATGCCAACCCCATACTGCAAGTAAACCCCTCACCTTGCAGGGAGGAACTGCATCCCAGCTTCCCACCAAGAGTTTGGACAGGTGTCAGCAAACCATCCCACTCATATAGCCCTCACGCTGTGGGAACCAAGTCCTTCCCAGAGTTTGCCAGCAGGTTATCACAGGGCAACTCTGTGAAGCTGCAGCTGGAGGTTCCTGAAGAAGCCATCACACTGTTCTCACCCAAAATGTCAGCACTGCAGAATGAGCAATGGCAGCACTTCAGCAATGCAGTGACGTTTTGTACCCTCTGGCAAACAAGGTACGTAAATAAATGGGTTTCTATCTAAATTCCATTGTGTGCAGATTTGTACCGAAGAATTGTTGTGATGTGCATCATTATGTCTCATTATGTGATTGCAAGTAACCTTTTGTATAGCAGACACAATCCACGTAACATGCTGTGTGACCAGTTTACAAAACCAGGCTCCTTCAGAAGGGCGAGTAATTAATCATTATTCAGCAACAGCACTCACCACTCCATACTGCTGGCAGGAGTGTATAACCCAGGGCATGCTTAGCTATGACAATAAATTATTCATGCAATAGAAAAACAGGGTTAGCTGTGGTACTGTACCACTAAATGGTTAAAACCAGAAAGGACTCTGTTAGTTTTCAGTTGTGTGGCAGATTTTTTTTTTTTTTTTAATAAATTTACTGCCAACACATTGCATAAAGAAGCACAGGCCCGAGTTGCAAACGCAGTAGGAAAGAATTAGTTCAAGGCACCAATGTGCGTTCTTCTTAATGCCAAAGTCAATAATCTGAGGACAAAAAGAAAATTTCTTGAAGGTATAATGCAGTAACTTTATGGATGCAATAATTTTATTACCTTATCAAGTACTAATTTAATAGAGAATGAAATTCACATTGTCAAAAATAAACTGTAGCAAATATTTTATTTGATTAAGAATCCTAACAGCAACTTACATATTCTGCTCTTTAGGACAAATTTTTCTTCATACTTAGCTTTGGCTTTCACTTACGTTACATCTGGCGGACAATCTATCATGACGCAAATAAGGCACATGAGATTATTTACATTTGATCACTGTCCACTATTTACACAAGCCAGGGTTAATGCAAAAGGCTGACAAGGGTTGGAGTTTAGCCACTGATTTTGGAGAGGCTGGAATTGTACCTGTTTTCTGTTCAGTTGCCTTCGTCACAGGCCAGTTCAGTTCCTCTCTACTAGCAAATTCCACAAGAAAATAGTCAGTACGCAAGCACAAATCCTTTTATCATTCTGTACTTCCATCATGCATTCCAAAAAGGTACATTTCATCTCACTGTGTACCAGATCACTGTATATCAGATCTCACGTATACCACACCTGTGTATATAACTTTTTCAACTGAGCCCATTAGTAACTTTTTAAAAAATTATTTCCCTTTATATGGGAGTCTTTTTCTCCCCATTAATTCCACTTGAATTTGGAAGAGCTTAATTCTTCAGGTCCAGTCACGTCATTAAGGTTATAGATTATTTTTATAAAAGAGAATCAGAAATGCCTTTGCAAAACTATGATTCCAGAAGCATGTTAAAAGGAAGCTGCAATAATTCAAAGGAACCTCAAAAGCTAAACATGTTTTGAGGAATATGTTTCCAGCTGCAGAATAAATATTTGTAACTTCACCAAAATTTGTCACTGAAAAAAACAACCCTTCACTTTGCTTTGGGTTCACAGGCTGCTAAGATTTTGGGTTGAGGTTATTCCACAACAAAAGCCTCAACCGAGGAATGAGCACCAATCAAGTGCAACATTTAAAATTTATACATGTATTCCATTCAGTTTCCGTAATTGCTTTGCACAGACACCAGCCGTTCAGCAGAGCACATCGTGTAGCAAAGGATGAGCTGGCTTTCTCTTTTTCCCAGCAGAGAGGTGTTAGGAGAGCACAGCGACAGGAAGCACAGAGGACATATTCCCTTCCTCTCACGGAGGATTTCATTTTCTTCTTTGCTGAGACGACTAGTCTCCTTTGCCCTGAAGTATTAACAAATATACCAGCTCCCAGTGAAGACAGGCTGCCCTATGTCTATCAATAGAATCTATATAGAATCTTTTCCCTTAGGGATTAATTCAACTTTTGATTCAATCTTTCTGAGCTTTAAATTATGATGTTACAAACCTCCAAGGAACTACTGTACTATTTGTGACCTTCTTTATTACTTTCTGCTGTTTGATAAAGTAGAGAAAATTGATTTATAGATTAGTTTGCTTGTGAACATGGAATATCAATGGTGAGAATGTGATTCACGGAAAAGCAGAAGAAGTTGGCACTGGTTAAAGTTTAATATAGCAGTTTATTAATTAATGGTGAAGGACAATAGAATAACTGCACATTAATCTTGAATGAGATTCTGGAAGTGCAACATGAAGTAATAGCAATGAATCAAGGCATCTTGCAAGAGTTGGATTTAAAGTTTTCAAAACATTTTCCACAAGGAAGAAGTTTGTTCATCACTTCCACTTCCCTTCCCTAAACCTCCCTCTCTTTCCCTTATGACCTGACAGGCGTTTTTGTGTCTCTGTAAGCATTAAAGGTTAAAGGTAGGAGAGGCAGAAGTTTTCCAAATGGAGACTAAAATTAGGTGTTGGTGTCTGTATTTGGATTCTTAGGCCTCAATCCAGGAGTCTATTTTTATTCAAAGCAGCCGAGCACTTGACTTCAATGGATCTAAAAACACTCATGCTTAAGTGCTTTGCTGAATCAGGACAGACTTAAGCACAAATGTAAATGCTGTGCTGAATTTGGGCTCTAAATATGTGGCTTGATTTTAAAAGTGCTGAGAGCCAGCAGGTCTAATTGAAGACGATGGGAGCTGCGAGATGCTCAGCATTTCTGAAAATCAGGCCACTCATTGAGGTGCCTGAATCTGATTTCAGGTGCTCAGCTTGCAGCATTCGCTGCAGGGAAAAATGGTGACCCAGGACAACAGGCAATGGAAGGGCCTGATTTTATACAATAAACCTTAATAATGCAAAACGAGGAGATGGAAGGCAAGAAGCAATAGTTTCCTGGAAATTTAATAGAGTCCTTTTTTTTTTTTTTTTTTTTTTTTTTTTTTTTTTTTTTTTGCTAGAGTCAAAGTGCTACGCAAAAATATAAAATAAATAAACAAATCAAATTAAAAAGCCTAGTAACTGGAGAAATATTGGGCTAAATTCATGCCTTGTGGAACAGCAGCAAGACTGATGAAGTACATCAGGAACGATTTGGCCGACTACATTTTGAGCATTAATTTGATCAGGAGCAGTGAGTCAACAACGCAAATCCCACACAGTGAGGAACTTTGCTCCACCACCCTTGTGAGAACCAAGCACAACTGCTTGGATTAGTAAATGGTAAAAATGCAGAAGCTAAACACTGCATAAATTAAACACAGTGTTAGTAACAGAGATGAGGTGGAGGCTAGTCATCTTGAGAAAGGCAATTTTTTCAAGTGAATTCAGTAGTCCTGTACTTACAGACCACAGTCAGGCTGCCCTCCAACCGTGCAGGCTGCCCTGCACTGTTCCTCACACCACTCCCCAGGTACTTGCTGAGGCACATGTCAGATAAGAAGGCTCTGTCACACACAGAGTTGTGCTGTAAAACCCCAGAGAAGGCTGTGGACACAGCAGGATAGGCTTACAGCCATAAATTGTCTACATGTGAATGAACCCTGGGAAAACCAAAGAAAAGCAGTTTCTTCCCCTTTTTTGCGCATGTAAAAGACAGGTTGTGAATACCCTTTGGTACCCCCACAGCCTATCTGTTGCTTGCCTTGTGGCAATGCTGGTGTGGAAATACACCATGCTGCACACTGTACTGTCCACAAAGGATTCAGAAAAAACACACTTTCCAGCTGCCTACCTGTCTGGTCCTCCCCAAATGTCTGCTAAGACAGGGAGCCTGGTGAAGGGCTCTCATGATGTGCTTTCTCCTAGTACAGGTATTTATCATCTCAGGATGGAAGATACTAACCATTTTACACTTGTCAGTTCCTACTACCTCCACAACTTAGATCCAAGCATGGCCAGATACAAAAGCCCTTACATTCCCCACCCCTTCCTAACTCAAACCAGCAACTCTTGAACTCCACTGGGGATTATTCAAGTTTCCCTACATGGTTTATGTCATCTCTTCAACAGCCTTGGGTACTCATGGCAGAAAGGCACGTAGCATCTTTTTACCATTAAATGTATTAAAACTGGAAGTTCTGTCTCCTGGCCAAAGTGCAGTAATGCAGGTGTACTCTGGACTACTATCTCAAATCAATTACAACCACTAGAAAGAGTAATAGAAAACCCAGTACACAACCTGTTGAGGGGGAAAAAACCTGTCACCTGTGATAAAAAAGAGAAACAGAAATGGATTTGAAACATTCGTTTCCCTTTATTAGCTCAGTGAGGCTGATGTGTACTGCACATTAAAAAAAAAGAAAAAAAAAATCACAGGAATTTTCATACAATGACTTAAACCACAAAAGTACATGTAGAATCGGCAGGTGGAAAATAGCCCAGCTTGGGCTTAACTAGTATCTCATTTTCCCTGTTCAGCATAGTCTAACCAACAGCTTTACATGTTCACCTATACTGTACAAATCTTACAGTAGCTCCATAAGGTCAGTGTTTCACATTATTGAAAATGTCTGTCACATAGGTACAAATTTAGAATCATCACATTATATTACATGGCTATTCTAGGTCATTTATAGATCAGATCTTATACTACAGTGATTGAAGTTCTCATTACAGCCATCAAAAAGGACACATAATCATTACCTACTGTAAGCTTACATCTAAAGGGATGATAAGTTGTGGTCGCTTTGTGATTTTTTTTTTCAACTGACCCAAATATTATACCCCAGAGGCACAAACCTTTTCAGTTCCGCTTTTGGTGATGGCAGCCCAACTGCTTTTCAGAGTAGTCTAGCTCAGACATTTTTCTTAAACTTTAAGATCCCCCTGTTTGGATTAGTATTTAGATCACTTTCTGTTCTGTAGGAATTACTTTGTTACAGTTCTAGGAAAGTCCATAGTTTCTAAGTACCAGTTCTGTTACCTGTATTGTGGACATGGTACTTACCACAGCATGAAAGCAACAGTACAATCTTCATCTAAAAGACACACAGAGCTATGCTGCAATTTGCCTCCGGTGACAATGTGGTACATGTGCTAATTTGAAATGTTCTCGGGGAAGTAAAAAAGAAAAGGAGACACCAAGTTTATATTCTGATGGGTTTCCTACTACAGTGTCTATGAAGGATCCAAATAGCTTTATTCAGCAATCCTAGCTCTATTAATTTCACATGTAATTTGTAAATCCACAGAGGAAAGACATCTTCAAGATGAGAATGTTTGCCAGGCCAGTGAAAAAAAAAAAAATTGACTAAACATTATGCCTGCTTGGTGAATAATAAACAATCCCCCCGACAATCCCCACACCAATTTATTAATGTCAGCAATCAAGGGCAAAAGAGAATGTTTTAAAATTTAATCACAGAAATGTAAAGGCAAAATAGGCAATGCATCTGGTCCTTGAACACATAATATGATATACTAAATACTGATTTCTTAAAAATAATTTATTGCTTTTAATATTTTTCTTTACAACAGAAGATACTCAAAATCCAGAAAGGAAAATTGTAAACGTTTAGTTTGGCATTCACACAAAGTTAAAATACCTGCATTTTTAACCTACAGAGCAACAACAAGAATTATGCAGATTAAAGAATGTTACATTTGTACCACAGAACCTCCAGAAAAGTTCTTTTCTTTTTTTTTTTTTTTTGTTTTATTGCTATCTATCTACTGAGAAATAAGAAGCCAAAAAATCAAGCAAGCATCCAACAGGACAGACAGTGGAATCTCTCAGAACACAATATGCTGGTGATAAAATGAATGCAGCCATCGAAATCAACTGCACTGGCATGGGGGTGGAATCAGTTTTCTAAGATTTGGAGTGGGAAAGTAGATTAAATAGTTAGGTGTGCCGTACCTTTAAGAGTAGTCATGAATGCCAAACAGCAATAGAATAACAAATCTATACATTCAAGCAAATTTTAAACTTTGCTGATTCAGTGTAGAGACTCTGAGTTCAGATGAAATTCTGATGCTCAGATTAGCAGTAGTTTACTCTTGTGGTTTTTTTCTTTCCTGAAGTTTCTATTTAATTTAACAGAAGCAATGTCATCAGCAACAATGTCATGGGCACATCTGAGGCCATGCTAGTGCATAGTAAAAAAAGAAAAAAAAAAAAACAACCAAACAACCCACTGCTCCTGCAAAAGCAGAATTGCCAAACAAAGCACTTGCTTACCCCAAACTGACAACCATCATGCATCCTAGGTATAAAATTTCCACTGGCCTTTTTATTCTTTTAGTCATCTCATAATTTATAATAAATAGGATAATTGTAACTGATAAATATGTGTCTTTAGTAAACAAAGGAATGAAGGATTGGTATTTATACAGGATGTGTAACTGTAAAAAATATAGATAAATACCATCATTAAACTGCCAATGAAAAGATTACTGGCTTCAAGAACAGTGTTTAGACACAGAATTACTGTAAAAATCATACTGTACTTAGTACCTCAGCATATTTTTATCAAATTAAAATCACAAAAATTAAAACAAAATAGCATTTTAAAAAGATTTTTGACCTCTAGTTTCAAAACTACTGTTGATACATAAAATAAAAACATTTCTTAATGATTACCCATTTGAGAGGCTTTACATAAAATTATGATATCTCCTAGAAAAATTTAGATGAGAAAATTTCATTCCCCTAACAAATTCAGTGTATAAAACTGCAAAAGAAAATCAAGCAATGAGAAAAATGTGGAAAACTACTGCAGAAGTGGTTAATACCTTTTGGGCTAGGACAGTTCTTGACAAAATTCTTACATAAGCTCACCAAAGAAGGGATGAATGTGTGTAATTGATTTTTGCACTCAGATACACACGCGCACACATATACACACTCACACCCTCACTCACACGTTTTTGTATTTTTTTTTTTACAATCAAATATATATAAGCATAAGTTCAGCTTTCTACATATGTTAGTGTACAATAATTGTTTCACCTCCTATAATTACATTTGAATATTCTTGTTTAAGAAAAATTCAGCAGTTTTTGAAAAGAAGGCTGCATTTACAGTGCATAGCTGTAACAAAAAAGAACATCGTCATACAGTATGTACATAAATAAAAATAATCCATTTAACATTTGTAAATACTCAACTACTTTAGAGAATGTAGCAAATAAACTATCTGCGCACACACCCAGATAGTTATATCCAACTCTCATTAATAATGTAACACCACGTCCGCTCATTAGAATAAATCGCTGAACAAGCTGCACATTTGACCACTAACAAGGCTTTGAAAATTTTGCTGTGGAAGATCAATGTTGTAGACATTTACATGGGTGTCAGAATTAAAAGATGAAACTTCAAAATGTTAGGGAAGCTTGAGCCTTTCATTTTCTTTTCTGCAAGGACTGAAAAAAAAACCAAAAACCCAAAAAACTCACAAAGAAAACCCCAACCAAAAAAAAGAACAATCTCAAAACAAAGCTAAAACAGATTGTAGGCTTCTGGGACCTGTGGTTTTTTCTGGATTGTCATATTATCACCATGTTGTGAGAAGAAGCTTCTTTAAAAAAAAAAAAACAAAACAAAAAAGCAGTGTCTGATTCCCAGACATCAGCAGCCATAGTTCTCACATTGGGTTTTTTTCTGTTTGTTTTTGTTCTTTTTTTGTTAAAATGCAATATGTACAGGTTTTGCAGTTCATTGTTGTACGTATATCTCTGTGGAACTGCTGCCATGTCTCGTGATTTGCATTGAACTCGCAAGGAACGCCCGGCTCCCCCGCCACCGATCACCGCGAAAGCAAAGCTGACACCCATGGACATGCGTGTGCTTACTGGACAGCCGTCTTGCCCCTCCACTCGTCGAGCAGCTGTGTTCATGTAAACCATGGTTGTGAACAGAGAGTGTAAAGTAGGAGAAATTCCTAAGTACGACTTTTTAGTTGTCCATTATTGAAGGACGTAACGTCCGTGAGGTATTTGCCATCCCCTTGTTTTCTTCGGATGACATGCATGTTACCTACGCAGGCTCCGCTGTGCCTCTTTAAGTAAACTATCAAAATCCATGGAGTCATACTTGCTTTTAGTGGAAGCAGGATCAAAATCATCTGAGTTTGAATCTGAAACCCAAAGGATGCAAGTTTAGATAATAGGCAAGAACCAGTAGCGAATACTTATTTTCTCTGTACATCGCTACATTCAAGGCGCTGAAGAAACAATCCACTTACAACCACAATGTTATGGGATGATAAAAGCATAAAAATGATGACCGGAGAAGCTTTATGCATGAACAGAGATTTCTGGGAAGAAGCAGCACTTAAAAAAAGCAGTACACATCATCAGCAGTGGGGAGAACCATTAATTGCATGTACATCTAGAACAGGTTAACTCAAAACAGTTTCCCCAAGGACCTGAGCATGATACCCTACTATGTATAGGTCTCAAAGTAGTCCAAATAATCTTGACGGATGCCTTACCCAAAACTCCACTGTTGTCTTGCAATGGCTCTTTCTCAACATGTAATATTTAAGACTTAATTCTCCTGAGAAAGGTAATAGGGGGACGGTTCTGAAGAAAGCCAACAAACAGCACGCAGAGGACAGGGCTGCTTCTGCCTGCCCTGCCTTCGGGTCTTGTGCAAGTCAGTACACCTCCCTGAACCTCTGGTTTTGCTTCCACTCATTTTGGGGGGTTTGTTTGTTCAGAGGTATTCTGGGCAGGGCCTCTGCATGGTTGTACAAGCAGGTGGGCTTTCTGCATCATATGTGATAAGCCAGAGCAGCAACAGTGGTCCAGCTCTGGTGATCTGTGATCCCTGCTCCAGCTTTGCCAGTTGTTCAGACACAGACATCGCTATGTTCCCAGCACAGAGGAGGGACTGTACGTTTGTGGCCACACAGCTCTAGGACTCCAATTATTTGGAGTCAATCCTGCTTAACACTTACTCTCCCCAGTTCTTGTGTCACAGCTCCTTCATGAGAGTGCCCTTTTCTTGCCACTTCTTGTGTTGAATTAATCAGAACTCCCCATCTACCACTATAAGACACACTGTGCATTAAATGTTCATTACAAGTTCTGTTAAGACAATAGCTTCTCACAGAGGAGAGGTGTTAAACTTCTGACTACTATTTTCAAGTGTTTTCTTTCTTCTGTACTCAACCCAAGGCTGATTAATTCTCTCTGTCCTGGTACCAGCTCATGAATTTTAAAGTTCATCCTGCCATTTCCTTATGTTGCTCAATCAGATAATCTGCAAAACACAGGGAATGCAGTCTGAAGTACAGAAGCTCTAGCTGTCAGCAGGGCAAAGTGAAAATAGTCTGCCCACAGATACTTTGGGAATCCCACTCAATATGGAGAGACCTGACAGGGAATACTCCCAGTGATGAATAATGTTCAAGAGGGTTCCCTTTAGACAACTTATTTTAAACCCCTGATTTTCTGAGATACAGAGATGACCTTGGCTTCCATTGCTGAAGATAAGTCAAATCAAGGCAAGACTTAAATCTGGTTTTACTGTTTTTATCAGCCTTCATTTCGACAAATGCCTTGCTACCTTTTACATTTTCAACATCAACCCTATATCTCTTCAGCAGTCAATTGCCTTTTCTTAGCTTTACATTATCTGTTTAGTCACTGAAGTGAATTATAGCATATTCATTGTGAACAATGCGTATCATCTTTATAATTTATTTTGAAAAGACATCAATTGGTTAGAAAAAATATATCTGTATTCACTTCCTGCATTGTACAAAGCTGAGGGCAGCGCATACAAGATTTCATTAGCACTGTGTTACAGGGTTATGAGAGATTTTAATGACTGTGGTCATTTATTCATAAAAACCCCACAATATCTGATTAATACAGATTCAACAGCAAAATGTGCCTTGCTATGTTATTCAGAAAAAAGTATCTCCCGTGCCTTTAGTCTATTTATACAGGTATTAGGAAAGATTTAACATTTAATGAATACTTTACATTTTAAAAGGTAATTAATAAGAGTTGAGTTTATCGTATATTATAATATTACAGAGGCTATTTTGGTAGTCTGCATAGTCTCTTTATGCATATACTTAACATCAGTATTCCTGCTGTAAGACTTTGAACATGTCCAAAAATCCTTGCAAGGGGAAGCATCACACCCTGACCCAGAGCCTAGGACAGAACCACACGTTTTTGCCCCGGCAGGACTTGGACAGACCCAGATGCATTAGCACAGACAGTATGTACACTTGAGCCTGGAGTTGCCACAGCACACTGGGGTCTGGAGACTGGTATGTATAATGCCCCACTTCAGTGTGACCGCAAATACTATGAGATTTGCTAAGCTCTCCAAGGGCTGGAGCCTCTTATATCATTACTGGAAGTCCTTTCAAGGAGACACCTTCATATATATATATGTTTATGCACAATTTTAGAATCACTGGTTGAGATCAATGGCTTTTACCACACTAAGGGTCAGATTTGGTCACAGACCCTTCTCACTTTCAAACTTGAGTATCTACGAATTGTGTTTAAGAAGAGCCCTTGGCAAGTTCTACACATCTACTAGAGAACTCACGGCAAAGTAAGAATCATAATGAAGTTTTGCGGTAAGGCATCTCCTTTGTTCTCTGTTTATCAATCATATAAATAAATGAGGTATTGGAACCACGCAGTTACACTAATAAATAGTAAAGCATGGGACAGGTTTCTGTGGTGCTGCCGTTTCAACATAGAAATGTGTTATTGAATATTGAGCACTTATTTTTATAATGGTGGAAGTGGGCTTGAAAAGAATTTTTACAGTCTGGAATATTTGAAAGAAGCCAGCTCAGATTAGTTAACTTTTAAACTTCTTACAGAAAGTGAAAACCACTTCCTTCAACACCTTACCTCCCCACCATTTAAATAATATAAGCAGTAAACAAAAAAGTAGCAAACCCTAAATTCTCATGAGTTACAATATTCCAGTTACATGCTTTAATTCACATAGACCAAAACACCTACCTAGGTCTGCATAGTTAGACTTGCAAAATTGCTTGCGTCCACAGAAGTACAGCTCAAAGTCAGGTTCATTTGACCTGCGCAAAGTGTATCCGTTTTCAAGAGCAGCGAAGGCGTCACAAGTATAGCGGTAGGTGATGAAACCATAGCTGTCTCTGAAATTGAAAAATACAATTGTGAATAAAAGCTGAAAAGAGTTAACACACATTAGTGTAACCCCTTCCTGAAAGCAAACTTGCAGGAGACCCAGCAGTGGAAATGCCAGAAGTACTGCATCCATTTATCAGCATGATTGTCCTGTCATACAGCTAAATACTTATTTCTGGGACAGGAAATCTCAACTAGCAAGATTAATAAATAAGGATGAAAGAAAATAAATAAGGTTTTGAACTCAGCATGTCATCTGTCACAGCCTTTATATTGGTAACTCCCATACCAATAATCTTACTGCCATAATTTTTTACATATGGCAGGTCCCAAACAAGTAGTAATCTCAAAAGTTCCTACCCATCATCCCGCAAATTTACTGTGCACTCCTCAATTTCACCAAAAACTTCAAAACGGTCCCTCAGTTCTGTTCGGGTTGTGTCAGCTCTGATTTTACCCAGATAAATCACACGACGTTCTTCCTGTTGATGAAGAGCAACAGGGAAGGCATATTTTTAACAAATGTGTAATAGTGATGAACCTAGACATATATGCATGCAAATACATACACAGATGTGCAGAGGATGCATAATTATAGAAATAGTCTCATGTGGAAGACCTACTGCAACTTGCAAGTGAAATAGTTCTCTCCTGGAAAGCATCTAAGGTATTTACATGACACTACATTTGTTAGGTGGTGTGCTCCTGGAAGGGTTCACTGCTTGCTCTTACGGTTCTCTATACACTGGTAGTTGGCTCCCTTTGTATCCTATTGCACCTTTTTCCCTTTCACCCTTTCTACCACTTCCCCTCCAGGACTGCAAACCCTTCCAAACTAGGAGCTCCCTTTCTCTTGCCATCTACACAATATGGAGCAAAATCCACCTTAGTTGCAGAGTAGCATAAAGTAACACAATATTTGCATAAAAGTACCACAGACATAACAAAATGTATTAGAAACATAGCATTATAAACCCAGATGACTCAATAGAGGATTCATCCTGCAATCCTGTTCCTCCATAATCCATATCTTAAAACAGAGGGAAAACTTTCAAGGGTTGTCATGTTTTAACCTCAGCCAATAACTAAGTACTACACAGCCCCTAGCTCATTCCCCACCCTCTGGTGGGATGGGGAGGAGAAGCAGAAAAAGTAGAACTTGTGTGTTGAGATAAGGTCAGCTTAATAATTGAAACAAAGAAAAATATAATAATAGTAATAAAAAGGAGAGAGAGGGAGAAATAAAACCCAAGAGAAAAAAGTGCTGCACACTACACCTGCTCACCCCTCACTGACCAATATCCAGCCCATCCCTAAGCAGTGATCTGCCTCTCCTGGCCAACTCTCCCTGGTTTGTATACTGGGAATGATGCCATATGGTATGGAATATCCCTTTGGCCAGTTCAGGTCGGTTGTCCTGGCCGTGCTCCCTCCTTGCTTCCTGTGCACCTGCTCACTGGCAGAGCATGGGAAACTGGAAAGTACTTGATTTGGAGTAAGCACTATTTAGCAGTAATTAAAACATCAATGTGTTATCAACATTATGCTCACACTAAATCCAAAACACAGTGCTGTACCAGCTACTAAGAATAAAACTATCCCAACCAAAAACTAGGATTGGGCCCAAAAGATGACTTTTATTAAAATAAATATTTCTGAGGAGAAGGCAGGACAGTAAAATACATCTTGCAGTCACCATTGCCTGTTGGTTTATTCAGAAAAAAACACACCTAACTGAAGTCCCTGATTTTCACAGGCCAGGCTGTCATTTGCATGTTATTTCAACACTTGGAACAAAGCATCAGACTGTTTAAAACAATGGAGTCACAGTAATATCCTTTCTCCCTTAGTGAAAATGCTCAGAAGAATTAGGGAAGGACTAGGAAACCCTGTCAGAGTCACTTCATGAATTTTAGGATGAACACTTTACTGAGGGTAGAGCCATTTGGTGAGCTGAAAGAAAAGCAAAAGGCAAAAAGAGATCTTAAAAACCCTGACCTCAAAGTAATCAGGGCAAAAAAGCACCAGCTATACCTGGCTTGGGTGCTCCCTGTCTCCGATTGCCTCTGGCCGGAGGAACCTTGGCACTACTAGCCCTACTGCTCATCCCTTACACACCTGCACATCAGTCCCATAAATCGAACCACCACTACATTCTCAGCTGGTGTAAATCTGTCAGTGGAGCAATGTCAGTTTAAACCATCAGCTTTGGCACCTGAGACTTGTGCAGAATTTAGGTGCTGAATGCCGAAGGAGCTATACTGACTGCTGAGAATTCATGACTATCGTAACCTGGAGGTGCCTAAAGGCTAACGGCACCTCAACTGTGCAATGCAAAAGGCTCTAGGGACCTAAATATAGACTTGCATTCCTGCTCAGAAACATTCTAGCCTGAAGAGACAGGTAGTTTATAGTGTTACAATTCAGATACAGCACAAAATATATCTTTCTCATGAGTCCCCATAGAGGCATAAAGCACTAGTCATTCTTGGACTAGGGACAACAGGATTGAGATCAGACCAAAACACATGTAAAAACAAAAATTATCCTGATGCCTCCTCTTTACTTGTTTGAGTACTCATTTGAGATAAAGGGACCATCAGAACTCTTAGTTATGGGTGCCAAAAATCCTGGCTCCTTGCTCCCAGGAGAGCACTTGGCTCCCAGGAACTATTTAATACAAAATAAATAAACAATTCCTGCAGCAGGAAGCTAACACTAATATATCTGTCTCCCAACAGAAACTCTTTCTCACTAGCACACTCAGTCAACTATTTTCGTCGACTCTTTTTCTGGCCTCACAAATCTCAGGGGCTCAGATCCAGTTAATCTAAGCTCCTGAGAAATGGAAGTTTAAAGCTGCAGAAAACAGAGATCCAAGAATCAAACATTCCCACACAAAAGCCCTGCTCACTAAGGAATGGCACAAGAATCACCTGGGTCCTTTACAGCTGCCTGGTCAGCCCAGCAGAGTCCTTTGCTGTTCTATCAAAGTGTGCATATGCTCTCCCTAATTAATGGAATCAAGTAAGAATCTCATTTAGATGCTTGAAACTACTGCCTCTTTTGATTATGTAAGGAACCAAGGTGAGAGCCTTAGTAGTCTTCTGTAACCCTACTGGAACAGATCTTCAACTTTTAAATTTTATGCCTTTTCAAGTTCAGGGTCCAAAACCTGCCCTTGTTTTCTGTCGCATCAATGCGGTTTGGAGAAGTTAGAAAGGCTAAAGGAAGGAAGCATGCACATGGGAGGCCATACATTTAGGGCACAAGGGTGCCTTACAGACAGCTGCTGCTTTTTATCTCTGTCTCTACTGTGTCCCCATCCAGAGCCCCGACCTTCCTGACAGAGGAGTTTGGGTAGGGCTTCTGCAAACCAGGGGCTGTAGAGCGCAAGCAAGGGAAATCTGCATTTCTTCCATTTTCCCCATTCTCATTCTGCTTACTTTCACTATGGTTGGGTGCCATAAACTTCAAAAACGGGAAAATCCGCATATGCACAGTAATTACTTTTTCAGACTGTTTTACCAAATCAAGGATTTAACCGCACTGAAACACTTGATAAGAAACAATTCCATTGATACTTGCTATTGAACCTAAATGACTGACCAGATGGAGCAGAACATAACACAGCAGACTGTCTAATATACTTTAGCTGAGATAATACATCTCGACTGAAAAAACATAATGTTTCACTCACTGACATGGAGATTGTTATATTACAGCGTGATGGAAATATCTTATTGCACACTCTTCCATAAGTCTGTGTGTGCCTGTGCAAGTTTTCCTTCTTCTATCCCTCTAATAACCTTTATATCTAATATCTCTTTAAGACAACTGTAAAAAATGGAAACTGGGGGAAAAAAAACCCAACCCTGTTAAAAAAAAGCGCCATAACATTAAGGGAATAAGTTAAACCTGTAAAATTAAAGAAATTCAAATTTAAAGCTGAAGTGCACCATATGTCCTCCAGTGTGCACACAAGAGAAGAGGTGTTCAAGTATTTTTTAAGCAGAGTGCCATGATGGATTAAGATACCAGAGAACGCAGGATCCATACAGCACTGTCTTTGTCTTGGTTAACTTTGGTTTATTTAAAGCAGCTATGAAAAATGTAAATGTATTCGCAGAGATGCCTGTCTTTTATCCCCATTAATAGCAGGCGCTATAGAAGCCTAACAAGACTACAACATATCGCTAAATGTTAAAGACCTTTATTTGATAGTAAGTGAAATGCATATATGTGCATAATAAATAAACAGCACTTTTTAGAGATGATAGATGAATTGGAAACCTACAGAACTGCAAAGAAAACCCTTTGCTTACGATTTAATATGGGCAGAGGGAACCCACAGGAAACTTCAGAAGATACTATTCATATTTCCCTCCCAAAATTGCAGATGATGTATTTTGAATCACAAAATTTCAGTGTAGTTCATTGCTTTGATGAGAAAAAAAAAAAGAAAGAGTAGTCCACTCAAATCCCTCAGACCCAACATATCTGTGTTCTTTTGGTTTATCTAAAGTTCCTTTATTATTTATTATTATTGCTCTTTCTTCTTTGCAGTAAAAACACTTTATTAGGAAGATGTGGCAGAAAATCTCAGACTGAAAAGCAGTATTTCAAGGCTCAAATGAAAACACTAAAGCATACCAAAACTTGAGAAAACAGGACCAGGATATACCTTACACACCTAAGGGTTAATAAAGGGACCGCTCATCCTCCAAAACATTCGCTGATGCTAAGGATCTTTTTTGTCTTGCAAAGGCTTCCTCCAAAACTTTATTTTCTTTGTTCTTCCTTATTTTTAAGTCTTTATTTCATAAGGCCATTAGATGTATTAGTTTTCACTTGCTTTTTTGGCTTTTTCTCCCAACAGTTTGCTTTGCCTGCCTGTGGTGCTGCTAAGCAGAGCCCATGGGAACTGAAGGCAGCCACTCCAGAGGTAACACTGCATAGTGCTACTGTTCCCATTTTCACTACCACTTTTTGTCTGCACATCCGTGGTGCATACCTAATTCTCCAGGAGCCAGGTAATGCTATACGTGAAGCTGAGAGAAGAAATCCAGGAGTGTTTTAAAGCTTGGTTCTGCTATGGGCTTTTCAGAGGCTCTGCTTCTTGCTACAACAGAGGTGGCTGGATGGGTGCAAGCCCCATGCCTGTGCTGCCTTCCATGTGACTTCTCTTCCAGTTGAATGCCATGAAGACTTTTTAAAAATGCAATGAGAATGGCTGGACAGTGTTTTAAAAATATAAATGCTGTGATAGTAAACAGCCATTTAAGCTTAAGATTCTGATTTACTAATAATAGTAAGAAAAATTTTCTTCAGATTCAGTAAAGAATAAGTATGATCTTCGGGTAAGTAAGAATGGGAAAACTAAAAATCACAAAAACTGGAAGAAAAAGAGAACAAAAAGAAAGATTATCAAGTGCTGCTGTGGGGCTACCTGAGGGCTGAACAGTTCAGCCACACTCCATGGTGACCACTAGAAAAAAAAAGATGGACCAGTAAACATCAAGGTTTAGGTAATCCATTTGATACTTATTCATAAACTCATACAGCAAAATTAGAGTACCTAGGATCAAGGCCATCAAGACGAGCAAAACCAAAAAAATCCAACCTAAATATACGATGTACATTGAATCCTTCATTAGTGGAAATGCACTCCATTATAGGTTTTAGACTTCAGAGAAGGTAAGCACTCATTTATGAAACCACCTTTCTCCTGCCTTCCTGTTTTAGAGCAATTTATTTTCTTTGAAACCATGTGTTTCTTTCCGCTGCAGTGGTCTCACAGTGCATTTATCTTCTCATGTCTGTAAGCTCTCTGGGACTGGGACTCTTGATACTTGTCTCACTGAGGCTGTCAGCATTTAGAAATGAAAAGTAATAATGTTAATAGTAATTTTCTACTGGACTATAAAAGTTGATTTTGTTATACCTCTTGGCAGTAGCCTGTGCATGTATTAAATAAGCCGCATGGAAGATGTGAATCGAAGTCAGTATTGTGGCCAGAGCAGGGGAGCAGCAGAGAGCCACAACACCAAGCTACTCACCAAACACTTTAACCTCCCTGCCCTGGTGTACCATGTCAATGAGGAATCATGAACTGGTGACTCTAGAATTGGAATGTGATAACTATTCCTGATGCTTTGAAAAGTATCTGCCGCGTGGTCTAAGGAGCTGCTGGAGTAGAAGCTCTCACAACTCAGAAATTTCCTGGAGTGTATTGGAAGAAAAAAGGGTCATCAGACCACTTGGCAAATCACTGTGAACTGCCTTGGTTGGGGGTTGGATTTAAGTTTCTACAAAGCATCAAGCAGATCGTCCTGTCTTGCAGTGCTCCTCAAGTTTCATGGTGAACGTGTCTGGTTAGCATTATACAGTTAGGTAAGTCTTGGTGGCAGATCACCCTTATGTTCAGTGAGGACATTATAAAACAAAATGGGGAGCCTGTGAAATAAATCAAGTTAAGATCAAATCAAACTATTCTAACATTTGCTCAGTTAGCAAAGGGATCACAATCAAAAGTATAAATTAATAAATGAATGAATGAATTAATTAATGACAAAAATATTTTTCTTACTCTCTAAATGGAAAATATCTTGTGGGATCAGCCAGTGTTTTTCAAGCACGACTGCTCAAAATTAAGACCTCAATCCACAAAAAAGGAACTGAAACTCCAGGAACTGGACAGAAGGAAAGATGAAAAGGAAGAGGAGAAGAATATCACAGTACCTTTTGAAATCAAATCACGTGTATATAGCTGTAAGTCAAGATAGGAATTCAGGAATTCACACAGGAAAATGCCAGTCCAGGCTTCCAGCTGATCTGAAGCTACTGCAGTGAACGCGGTGTGTGCAAGACTGAAGGGGTAGTCATTTGAAACACGTCTGTGCCACATAGCATGGGCACAGGCTTCTAAAACAAGCCTCCTCAGCATTCTGTCAATGTCTGCACATCTGCCGGCACAATCAGAGGGCACTGCTTCTCATATGATTTTGACAGATTAAAATATGTGATTTTTTTCTCATTTCTTTTGGGTTTTCCATGCCTGTTGTCACACGGAGACTAATTTTAGATACTGATTCAAGGATACCTGATGACTCGTAGCTCAGTCACAACTTTCGTTCCAGTTCTACTGGGCATCACTTCTACAACTGACTTCTGAGATCACAGCACAGTGCTTCTCAGGAAGGAAAGTCACCAGTCCTGTGTAACAACTGAGGCATTAGTACTACCCACTATTTGGGGCACTCTTTTAACAGTACCTGGAAGTATGTGGCAATAAATCAGTTCTGGCAGCAAGAGAATTGACGAGGAACAAAATAAAAAATTCCCCAATACAGAGAGAAAAGAAATCTAAATTTATGGGACTGTAGAAAGAGGAAAGAGAGAAAGGAGATTCTTGTGACTGAAGGATAAATGAGTTGAGTCCCTCAAGAAAGAAAAGAGTAATACAAAAGAGACCATAAACCAGAAGGGGTAAGAAAAGGAGCAGAGAATGCCAGAAATAATACAAAATTTATCACTGACTTCATGTGATCAAGGCTTCCCTTTCTTTGCTGTCCCCTAATCCCTACTTATTTGCACAGGGTATAAACTAGCATGATTCAATACAGATTTTTAAAGTAAAAGTGTTGATAGACTTTGGAAAAAGGAATTAATAGGATTTAATCTACATTTCCTGCAGCTCCTACACAGATGACTGGATTTTAGATTTTTGCCATGTTCTTTTTATTGATATTTATTTTTAGTTTTGATTTACGTTTATTAATAAATAATTCCATTAATTAATTATCATGAAAATGTTCACTATGGAAAGAAAATAAATTCAACCTTGGTTTTGAAATGTCCAAAATTTTTAATGCAGGAAGCTATGATGCAGCATACCTGGAGCTTTTTAAATTTCTTTTCTTTCCTTTTCTCTTGATTAGCTACTTGCCAAATATTTGTTTGTTTTAAACTAAATCAAATTTTCTACCTCCTCAGCAGGATTCATGTTTATTTATATGGGTAAGGTACAGTAATTGAGAAGTAGCAAGATACACCCATGACAGAGGTCTACTTGAATCTCTAATTTGTGTTAGATCTAAGAGAGAACAGCCAGTGTAAGTTATGATTGCTGGAAGGCAGTGCTCACCTCTAAGCAGATGGAAGCCAGATATTTTAAAACTAACTGCAACAATTGACTTAAATATGGCCCTGTCTGAAGCCAAGTGAAATTATTCCACTGCCTTCACTGAGTTTCGGAACAGCACAGCAGTGTGTGTTTTAGCTCTAAATCTTGTGCTTTACAAAATACACCTATCACCCACACTTTGCAGATAGGGCACTTGAAGCAGAATGAAATGATTTGCTGAAGCTCACTAAGAACAACAGCAGCAGAGAAAAAAATCAGACCGCAAAGGTGTCTGTTCCCTCCCAGAACTTCTCACTGCTGTAGACTATGCCAAGTCTCTTTCAGTCTCTACACACTCCCAGTTCTGCAGGTGTATTAAAAGAAATGCCGATTGTGTGACAAATCACCTTTTGCTACAAAGTCCACTAATGGCACTGGCAAAAAGACCTATTCATCTTGGTGACCTCTGCACAGAGTACTAAGAGAAAACCTGGAAACAAAGATGAAGTGTCCCAGTCTGCACCAGTTCATCCAACAGTCAGAACAGCAGTGTAGGTACAACTGAATGGAAAGCACAGGACACAGAAAACCAAACTGTAACCAAACCTTAGCAACTACATGAGGAATCCAGATTCACAGCAGCTCCCAGTTTAATTTACCAAAATGCAGTTGCCAATGGGGAACTAAAAGGGGGGAAAAGCCTCCTGCTCATTTAATACCCACTCTTCTGTCCTAGTGCTACAACAGCCAAGAGAGTTGCTTAACCCCCTATGGGTATTTCCTTCACCTCAGGTATTTCAGTTGTTTCATATATTTCAATTGTTTCATAGATAACACTGATGAACAAAATAATAAAATAATTCATATTCATTACGAGAGGGACAGTGTTAAATGACATCTTTAAATTGCATTGTGTCTTCAGACTATTTATTTTGCTAAAAATAACTCAAAATTGAACTGACTCACATAAGCCGAAAAAAATCGCAATTAAAGTCATGTCTGACTTTACTGATCCCAATTTTGAGTTCTGTCATCTGCTCTCTCTCTATAGACAATTACAGCCACTATGAGAGTTCAGCAATTGGTAAGTAAGCTGACTCCTTGCCACCTGCAGTAGGTGATACATAGTATAAAAGGCAGGTCACTGGTAGATCTGTGCAAGAAATAGACTAGTTCAATTCTACTTGTGTGCTGTCTGGAATTAACCCTTTTTCTAGTAAGTTCTCTGTATCTGTTCACTGTGAAAAACTTGGTGAGCTGCAATTTACAGAACCTAAAAAAATTAGTACTGTGACATCAAAACAGAAATTGTTATGAAAACACGTATTTGCTTAAAACTAGAAATACTAATAAATACACAATCAAATTTTTGTATTTTTATAAGAAGAAAGCAAATAAACTCTGAATTTTAGCATTAGAATCTGTGAAAAGAAATATATCTACTTCAATATGAAAGTTATCTTCTCAGTGCTTACAATTGCTTTCTGCCTCTGTCTCTCCCTTTGTTTGGCCCTTTCAGATTCCCGTTTTTCATACTCTTTGCGGTATTCTTCCCTCTTCAGCTTTTCATGCTGATATTCCTCATAGCTGTCATATCTAGGAAACATAACTTAGTCATTAAATCAAGCATCTGCATTTGTAAATGTAAAATTAGAAATACAATTTTTGGAAGGCTTCATGATCCTAGGTAATTAGCAACAGGACAAGAGGAAATGGCCTCAAGCTGCACCAGGGAAGGCTCAAGTTGGACACAAGGAAGAATTTCTCCACTGAAAGGGTGGTTACACATTGGAATAGGCTTCCTAGGAAAGTGTTGGAAACACCATTCCTGAAGTGTTCAAGAAACGACTGGATGTGGCACTTCGTGGTATGATTTAGTTGGCATAGTGGTCTTCGGTCAAAGGTTGGATTCAATAATCTCAGAGGTCTTTTCCAGCCTTAATGATTCTATGATTATCTCTTGAGAACCAGCTGCAAAGTAAAACAAATGCAGGCCAAAGGCACTACCTGGGTCTGCGACTGTACGGTGATCTGGACCGCGATCTGGCACGTAAGGGAGAACTTCGGCATGCTTGGTGTCTACAGTGGCTGGACTCATAATAGCAACAAGATCTGCAGGAAGAAACACATTCACTTCTGTCATTCCATTTGAGTGTATTGACACTATTTTCTACCTCTTCCCTGAACTTACAATTTCTTCTAAGCTACCAGTGGGATTTTCCAGTGACAGTTTACAATCCCCTAGTCAACTAAGGGGTCTTAAGTGATTTCCTCCCCTCAGCCTTTCTGTAATGTTCCTTATTGAAGCTAACACAGAGCAGTCAGTCAGCCACTGCCAACTTCATCTGATAGAGGATGCAGCTAGATTGGCACCAGGCAGCTCACAGATAATGGGAAAGGTTATTTGTGTACATCTCTCATCAATTGCTCTGCCTCTGACCTGACTGGCTCCACTCAGAAAGTGTAAACTTGGCAAATTAAAGAATATTGTCAACAAGTGTTTCTGTAGCAAACCCATAACCTTTAGAGTTAATCAGCTCAGAAGCAACAGAGCAAATTGCACTGGAGTAAGTTATTTCTTGCCTTTTTTCTTTCCTTCCTTTTAGTTCCTTTATGTTTTTGCTGTTCTCCTTATTAACTGAAATGGTCATACATGAATTTGCTGTACCATACCTTGAAGAGGATCTACTACAGGGCGACCTTGATCTTGACCGGGAATATGGAGAACGGGAACAAGACCTGCGTTGAGAAAAGGACCTTGATCTAGACCGTGTCCTTTGGGATCTTTGAGAAAGTAAGGATTTGGGTGGAGACACTGAATCTCTGCATGGAGAGTTAAAAGAAGAGCAAGAAGGTGATACATCAAATAATGAATAGGCTTGTGTCCCATCCCAAGGGTAGCATAGTTTATCACTTTCATCTTCACTGTCATCAAACAGACCATCCATTGCTAGTCCTGAATTTATAAACATAGGTAGTTTGGAGAATTGTTCGTCACTATAATCACTGTCCCTTAGTTCTCCGGTCTTATCTGCTTCTTCATCAAAAACAGCTTGGCTGGGGTGACCAAAATGCTTATTCAGTTCAGCCCGAATTTCCTGGTCTTGGAGCTGTTTTCTATTATTACCATGGGATCCCTGCTTATTTGTCTGTAAAGTCTCTTTCTTGAAATACTGGTCTTGTTCTAAAGAAGAACAAATCTGACACTGCCACCCAGGTGAAGAATCCTTAAATTCTAGTTGTCTTGAGTCCTGAAGTTCCTGGGATATTTTAATGTGTATTTCTGATTTTGAATTCACAGATTGACAGTAGTCATGGTCACCAAACAGCCGCAAACTAGGCCGTTTTGTCTTTCTCTCCTCATGTCCACTGGACAGTACTGTAGTCTTGCTAAGCTGTGCATACAGCTCAGACTGTTCTGGACCCTTCTTGATTGGGTTATTTCCTGGAGAACCGGAAGACTCACTATAGCGGGGCTTTTTTGAAGGTGGTACAACAGTCTTGCATGATGACTTCGGCTTAGGTGAAGTCCTAAAAGGATTATCTTGGTTGGCTTTATGAGGAGGGGTCGTAGGTGGAGTTAGGCCTACGGGGATTAAAAGGAGGAACAGAATGTTTTTAAGCAGATATACAATGTTTATAAAAGTGGTTCATGTGCTTCTTAAAATAGATACAGAGCAAGACCCATTCTATGTCACTTTAACACTGCTTATACTGGGAATAAAAGTATTTAGGGTATGAGACACCAAAGTCTGGTAACAACAATAGGAACAGTACTAATGCATTGCCATTAATCTTCAGCATCATTTCTGCCCCTCCCCTCCCTCCATGACATCCACCCCTCTCTCTATAGCTTTTAATAGAAAAGATTAAGAGATAAAAACCAAAAGACGTTTTTGTTAAACATGAAACAGATTTTGATGTAAAAATGAAAAGTCAAAAGACTGGTACCATCAAAAACATAAAGAACTTAGCAGACAAGAGCCTGGATAAAAGCAAACCCAAGAGAAATAAATGAGAACTACCAAAGGACACAAAACTTGAAGGTAAGGAAATACAGCCACCCTACAACTCAACAGCAATGACTCTTTGTCTCCACAGTTCATTAACACAGAAAACCTTTACTAATGTATATATAATACATTCTTGTAGGCATAACTAGTACATTTTGCCTGAAATATGGTTTTGAACTTAAACCCAAATGAACAATAGTACAACTGCAACCGTAATGAACCATTGCATTTAAAACTAAATAGTAGAGAGAGTCATGAGGCAGAGAGTTCAAATGAAACAGGTAAGTATTCAAAGACTAAAGATAGTGCTAACTACCAGGACTGTTTATATAATAAATAGATTATATCAGTGTGGTGAGACAAAATTGCAGGAAGTTCTACAGCCCATTCCAGTAAAGCCTGGGAACTGAAGCAGTACATTCCACTTGTTTTTATAAGGATAGAACAGAACTTTCAATATTTTCTGTAGAAATAATAAAATTTCTTCAGGCTTCACAAAAGGATAACCCCAGACACCAGAGCAGAGTAACAGCAGACAGCAGACACTGTTTAGGAAATAATTTCTCTTCAGCTATTATGTTTGAAAAATTTGCTTATGTCCAATTGACACACGTAATTTAGTAATATATTCTTAAAATTTAACAAATTAGATGGAGATTAGGGAGTTCTAGATAATCCAGACTATCCTTAAGCATTCCAGAGGCTCATGCAATCCAAAATTTCCCCTTCTAGCCCAAGCAATGAGCTTTCCATTACTTACTTTGCAAGAATGAAAAGAGAGGGCAGACACAGTTACAGGAAATTTGTGTTTCAAACACGGTCATAGAGCTTTGTTTCGTATTTTTAAACATGCAACAGACCTCAGTAGATCAATGCAAATGGAACATGTTTTATAGTGTTTTGCTGTAAAGAAGGAAAAGCGTCCATCAATGCATAGTGCTCCCTAAGGAGCGTAAATGGAGACTGGGAGCCCCACTGCATTAGCTGCAATGAATTTCTTCCAGAAAATAAGAAGATAGGAGTACTAAGGCATGAATACTTGATGTGAGAGAGATGCTTGATTTTGTCTGAATGTTCGGAAAAAATGTTTACAAGCTACCCAAGGCTATGTGAAGACTTTGCCTAATGCCACAAAAGTCAAGGAAACTGCGGAAAAGATTATGACACCTAAAACTCTAGTTATCTCAAATTTGAATTTAATAGGAAAAAAATTTTGTGCAAAGTCATCACCATTAAACTATTTCCTCTGAGCCCTCCATTTTTTTTTCTTTCTTCCCAAAAATTCACTTGAGACAGACATATGTGTTTCACACCTTATCCACCTCCAGACTGTCAAGTATTTTTGACTACCAAATGAATTTTTGGTAAAATGCAGAGTTCCCTTCAAAATTCTGCAGTAGTAATTTCCAGGTTAAAACTTCAGGATCGGATTGAATAAATACTGCGGAAAACAACTTTACAGATAAAAGACTTAGAACTGACTTTTTTACTTATGAAACTATACAGATCATGAGAAGCTCTGGGGTTACTTACTGGTTTTTTGGATGTACTTTTAAAGAAAGAATGAAGTAAAAATACAATCACTCCACAATGAACATGCATATTTAAGAATTTCATGCAAAGAAACCCCAGAGATAATCCAATATTCAAAATAAAATATTGTTTCAAACCACTTCTTTAAAGCTTGTCCCAGCAGGAAGCAAGCAAAACACAGAGTACAACAATTTCCAGAAACCTGACAATCAGTCCAACAATATTCAGAGAAAGGGGAAAAAAAACCCAAACCCTACCAATAAAACCCCTCACAAAAGTACAGACTGAGCTAAATTTACTGGCACTTCTGTTGCTGGCAGAACTGGGCTGGGGACAGCCTAACAAAGGGCTTCCTCGTGGCATTCTGGCTTTTTTCCTGGTTTTCAGCAGAAGCAGGAAGTGCACAGGCAAGTAGAAACAGATAAAAGTTGGAAAATGTTCATTTAACTTTTGAACAAACCTACACTGGGGGATGGAGGAGGGAGTGAAGTTTTGAATTCATGTCACCTCTACGGAGTTCATCTCCAATTTGTCCCATGACCCATCTCCAAACTGTGAATTCTGAGAAAGCCAGTTGGCTGCACACTTGTTCATCTTCACTCTAACCCCTGGAAATCTTCACCAAGGGCCATGATCCCACATAAACAGCATTACAATATCCTATAACCACTGGATTATTTCACACGCACTGATTTCTCCCCCAGTGTGTACACTTTAGCGTTGACAGTACAAGGTATATTCCGTACTCTCTCTTGAACTTAGCAGGTTTTGACAGATTTATGGAAGGACAGATGGCCATTACGGGCTGAAGGCTGACAAGAGGCAGTTCAGAGCATTGTTAACACACTTGCACAAACTCTCAGCAGTGCAGCGCTGTGCAGAATGTAATTCAGACTATAGCTTTTTTATTGCTGCCTATTTTCTTTTGTCAAAAGAGCCTGCTGTGCACAGCAACAAATGGCTGCCATTACCCAGAATGTAATGGGTGTCAGACAAATCACGTAACACAAACAATCAAGAGTATGTAGGTCATATTTCAACGGAGCACAACCTTAGCAATATTTATGATTACTGCATTGAAATGTGCTCTATAATAAACAAGTACCTCTACATCACTCACACTTATGTACTTCTGCACAGCAAATCTGTTAGAAGTGGTACATGCTCTACAATCATCCCCCTTAAACAGTCTTTTTTCTTTTTAAAGTAAAAGGCAAGTATTTTTTCATGACATGCTATAAAACCATTTTCTTTGTAGGGATTTTTCCTTAATTGAATAGCTTTGGTAAATGGTACGTTTGCACTTTGCCTTGCTCTGTCTATATACTACGAACTCAATCCTGTGCTTGAGAACAGCATACATCAAATTGCCAGCACTCCTGCCAAGACAGTAGCATCCTCCCCGTGTCTGTGCAGCAAAAGGTGTTTGCATGTGTGCCAACTCTGCCACCTTGGCCATGCGACTTCCTTCCAGAAAGTCTCTAGGAGAGCAAAGCTACATTTGACACACTCCGAAACTCCACTACAAAAAACCTGTTAGCAACTTATTTGGCTCAGCTAGGTTGAAAAGCAGAAATTAGGGGAGTGCCTTTGCATTAAACGTGACATCTGGACTTCTTAGGACTGATTTGCAATGCTGTTTTACATAGACACAGATATTTCTAAATCACTGCCGTAACTTAGCATCAAATGTTTGATGACATTTGTTGTGCTTTGAGGGAGCTGATAATTAATGTCTTTTGGGGAACGCAGCCCTGGAACCTTTCTACATGTGCACTGGGCTTTTGAGAGGCATTGAAAATGAATTCTTTCATACCTTTTAAGTTTGGAAATGGATTGTCAAGGGAAACATTATTTAAGGCCACTTAAAACACTGAACACAAGATAACAGTTCAATTCAGTAGAACAAGAGCTTTTGTGAGGCACAGAATTGCAGAAGCCAGGAAAATAAAATTAAATAGTCATCATATAATAAAAAACTACATGCTTGTTGAGTATTCAGTTTAATCCTGTTGTCAGTGCTGCAGAGAATAAACACAGATGCCTGAAAATATCAAATAATTTACTAGAATTTATTCCCTCTGGACAACTCTCTATATCTCACATCTCATTTTACTAGAAATCATTCTGAGGTCAAAGAAGTTCTTATATGGCAGATTTTAAGTATTTGTTCTCACAAATAGAGGTAATACAAATCGAGAGGTGGGCAAACTGGGGGCATCAGTATCCTCAAGGATGCTCATGAGTCCCAACTCAACTAGATTGTGTACCTACAGCCCTTACTGTCATCTTTTTGGAGAAATCAAATTTTGCACCCAAAACAGGTGAGAAATTTTATACTATGATAAATTACAGGGAACTGTGTGCAAATGAGAGACTTTTCACCAAGAGGGTGGAAATAGCCTTACTGATTGAACCTTAGGTGTGTAAACCAATTCCATGTACTTAAATGGTGCCTTTGAGTATTTAGGAGTGAACATTTAAGAAGACGCTAAGATAACAGAGAGGGATTAACTAGAAGCCATGCCATCTAACATCTGACATTCAGAAGTTCAGCACAAAGTCTAATACAATCAAAATTTTAAAACAATCATTGAGGAGGCCTTGATTGCCAAGAGAAACACTGCCAATTTCCAGAAGGTGAGTCATCCTCCTAGTTCCTGTGTTTGCAGGTGCCCCCTCAACCTGACTAGTAACAAAGAGGTCACACAGAATAATCCCATGATTCTGGAAAACATTAGAGAGGTTCATGCCCATGGCCTCTTAGCAAGGTGCTGACAGTGCAGCTGCCTGTGGATATAAAGGGAGACGAACCTCTTCTGAGCACCTTACTCAGAATGAGACTCACCTGACACAGGAGGTTCATTCACTACATTATCATTGCCTAGGACTCCTTCCATATCATGATGTTCTGGTCCATTTTCCTTAGAATAACACTAGAAATCAGCTTCAGGAGTTGGGATTTTAGACAGCAGTGGACTTATTCCTCTATCATAGGCCACTTATTTAAAGGGTATTCACAGAATTCTTATGTGTGGTGTGAAAACACTTTAAAAAATTTTTGTTCCTTGTAACTTGACAAATCAATGTTTTGACAGTTTTAGGGAGGACAGAATTACAGTCATGACTAGTAATGAATCTGTTGTAAAGCAAGATATAGCATTGGCAATAGAACAGTTTCAGTTTGACTTTCGATACATGAATCCAAAATGTGTGTGTGACGAAGATTGATGGCTCATGTGGGAAATGCTTTTATTTATTTATTTTTCTACTCTATAGTTAATTCATCAGTGAGGGAAGCAATGTTGTTTTCAGCAGAGAGATCAAGGGAGCTGCTATTTATATTAAAATACTTTGTGCTTCGATAGTGCAAGCAGCACTGCTAATGGCCTTTTCAATTGGATAGTGAGATCAAGGCAACTCCTATTTAAATTATAATAAATAGTGCTTGTACAGTGCAAGCTGCCCCATATAAGGGCAATGAACAATGCAGTTATCTGGATATAATTTGGAGTTGCCAGGGTCTCACTAAGGAACTTCAAGGTATTATCAATCACTACTGACACTGTTTTTTTTTTTAGTTGTTTTTTTGAATTGAGGTGTATCCCAGTTCTGCCATGATTTACACACATACGCTATAAGTTCTTTGGTACTCCAGGTTGTTTCTCTTATGTACTTTGCTTCTGGCACAAGCAGACTCAGGAAATAAGACACTACCGCAAATTAGTTAAAAAGTAAGACATGCATCTTTTTATAGACTTATATACATACATGAATATAAATATAAAAATATCTGTGTATGTGCAGGCAGAGATTAATAGAGCTACTAAGTGATCTCCTGAAACCTCCTCACCAGGTTGTGAAGACCAGAGCAAGCACAACATGGATTCCAAGAGCCACCATCATGTGCACTGCTTGGTAATAGTGCCCCAGCTCCTTGGCTACAGACACTCTACCAATTCTTACTTTTCCTGAATATCATCTGTTTAGTTTCTAGCTAACCTCTATTTACTTCCAGAGGCAAAAAAATATCATAATATCCCAGTACTGCATTCCTGTTCACTGGATATGCATCCAGTTGTGCTGTTTTTCACAGCTTCTGACGCTTTTTTTAATGCGCCAGTTCTCCTGGTTATATTGTCCAAGGAACTACAAAGCTGTTTTGTTTTCCCCTCTGTGCACAGCTGATGGAGCGGAATGAATTTGGTAATACCAAGAGCATTCCCATTGCCATTATGGACGCAATACTAGAGGACTATCCAGGGGTCAGACTGACTCCCAATTTCTGTCTAGTCAGCTGATGGGAAGAGCAGGCTGCTGACTTTTTGGCTGGGAGAAAACACTGCTTCCTTCAGTGATTTCAACGGCTGCTTGTACCACTCTGCTGTAGTCACCTCGTCTGCCCCTTCCCGTTGGCAGCACTAAACACTGACTTACCCATGTGCTTACAAATTGTGCAGACTTGCTCTCCAGTAATGATAAAAGCGGTTTCTCCATGCTTCTGGCCTACTGGTACTGAACAGGATTACCCTCCTGCATACAGTGAATTTTGCCATGTTTGCCATGTTCATTTTGCAAACACTAGGTGCACTGGAGGGGCGTTTCCTTTTGCCATGAGAGGAAGGACTGACTGCAGTTTTCCAGGACACAGCAGAGAAAAGCGTGCAGGTTTTAATGCTGAACTAATGAAAAAGTTTCTGAAAAAGTTGAAATGATGGTTGTAGGGAGATGAAAACTCAATGTATATACACAAACCCAGCCTGCTGACTCTGAATTTAGGGCCACCAAGCTGATTTTTGGTACCTGAAGACATATTTTGCAATGCACCCCTCCCTCCATAATGCTCATTTATCATAATGATCATATAATTTACTGTTATCCTGAGAGAAACGCATTCCAAGAACATCTCTTATTTTTCAATATTACACAATTGCGAAAGAAAACAGTCTTGGCAATAGCTCAGGTGGAGCTGAATGTGTTCTCTTGTGCTTGGCTCTGAACACTTCAGGAAAACAGAGGCAAAACAGAGTTCAGAGGAAAGCCATAAAACAGATCTGAGTCTGAAGAAATTGACTTCAGCAGAAAAAAGAGTAGATGAATTAAATGAGTGATTAAATGGATGATGCATGAACTAAAACACTACATGTTAAAAAAATCCTACAAATCTTCAAAAGCTACAAATCCAGGGATCAGAAAGGAGGAGAAGGATAAAGGGAGGTTGTGTGAAGTGTGTTAATGGGAGAAATAGAGAGAAAGGACGAATACAAAATTAATACCAGTTTTAAAAATTCCCTCTAAGCTATGGACTAGTTTTTCAGTGGTAGCAGAGAAAGCTGTTATTTGTGACATATTAATCTAGAATTGACAAAGCCCTGAAACGTGCAGTCAAGTACAGCCCTAGACCAGCCTGGAAACAGACTGGATGGCATAACTTTTACATCTGTAACATCTATTACACTGTGCTGTGGGGTTTGTCTTTGAAAGATGGTGCTCAGCAGTACACAAATCCATGGGGAAATGGAGAAGTATAATAGATAAATGGTTTCATTCATATTTTCTCAGAAATTATGCTCTCCTGTGTAGGTTGGGGACATATTTTCAAACATTTCTTCTCAGTTAGCTGGATAAAAAGTCACTGCTAAACTCAAGTTAATCTACTGGAGACACTGTGAGATCTCAGTGTACCTGTGGTATATTACAGTGAACAAGCACACATGAGCCATGCTTAAGGGAAGAGCCAGCACTCTGCATTTCTCACCTGCAGTTCCAGAGAGTTCCACACTTAAGGTTTGTTCAATAGTCTTGTTCTCAAATGGGGAACCCTTGGGATCACTGGAAGACAGGGCACATTTATAAAAACAAGCTGAAATGGAGTTGCTGTAGCCAAAATCTACTGAACCCCCCTCCCTTTTATAAATGTTTGCACTTTTTAGTACTTACTTTGGTGACTCAGGCGTCAATGGAAGTGATAAACTTGTTGGTTTGGCTAAAGGGAAAAAGGAAACAATTATGGCATATTTAAACACACTGTAATGAATACTATAAATATTTCATTTTATTTTGGCACTGGAATCCTGTGATAGTCAGTTAGGGTTGAACTTTGATAGTTCAATTGCCATTGCTTTATATCTTAGACAGATAAATAAAGAGACTCATCCTGATTCCTTATTACTAGTACCAAAAGGGCACTTTAATTTTCAACAATTATTTACATCAATTACTGTACCTCTGAAATGCAAGACACAATCCAAATGCCAAGAACCTTTCAGAAGAAGAGTGGTACATCTTAAAAATCAATGAAGAACTCTACAGGATAGACTGTGAAAATGTTATTTCTCTTAGAGTTAATTTAGACTACAGTTCACATTTTATTTGGAAACAGGAGCAGCAGAATAACTACAAAGTAACAGAACGTTATGAATATTCAGTTAATTTTACTTCTACAACATACATTTTTATATATAGCACTGAGAATAGGTTGTTTCTGTGAGGCCAGAGTCCAACCAGTTATAGTCCAAATTTCTGAAAATTATCCTGCAAACTATGACAAACCATGGACATAGTCACAGATGGTTAAAAATGGGGTTGAAGCTCTCAGCACTACAATCCCAACATACGCAAAAAAACAAAGCTCTGGCTATAAAAATACAAGTCTTTGTAGCTTTTACTCATGCAAAATTGTATTTTCCTAAAGCAAGCCAAGAATTAGGATATTGTCATGCTACTATAATTCCTTTAATTGCCAGTAAAATGTTTAAAATTAAAAATTATATTACTTGCAAATTTTACTTTTCAGAAGTTAGATGGATGTCTTAAACACAAAGAGCATTGAAGCAAGAACAACAGCAGGGGTTCTCTTCTGCAGATTAATTAAGACAAAATGTTCCCCTTGAACACTCCTGCACTGCAGATCTTTTGTCCAGAGTGTCACTACTGCATATTTCATATTCATTCTAGACTTGGAACTCCCATTAACATGGAAGGATTTTATATGCAAATTGATTACCTTTATAAGCTCTAGAGCATTCCTGAAGTAATATTACATTTTTTCAAAAATTAACTCAATTCGCAAGAGCTGCATATTGTTTCTTGTCCTCCCCGTACGAAAGTTAGAAATGGAAGTGCAGATGTTCACCTGGGGCTCACCTTCCTCAATGAGTTATTTGTTTGATCTAATATGGCCACTGATTTGTGTATAAAACCAGGTGTGATAAAACTGAAGGTAACCTGACTCATATTTGTGTGTAAGGCTCTGGAATATACTTTTATACAAAGGCTTCCTTTTTTTTTTTTTTTTTTTTTTTTAAAGAATAAAAATCTACATGCCCTTGCCCAGTTTTGGCTTTTTGAAGAAGCTGAATGTGTAAGAGCTATTCAAGCCTCCAAAAAGTCTCATTCTAGCTCTTATTAGCCCCACAGAGTAGTCCCACATCAGAGTATTCACATATTAAATTCTGAAGCACTGAGGCACAGTGCAAATCTGTCAGAGATGGGCACAGAACCAAGGCATTATCTCACACTTGCATGTATTAATTTTAGGCAGATATCACTGAGCAATCCCACTGAGAAATTCGCATACCAAAACACCCATCAGTTTTCTTATTGCTAGGCAAGGGTTTGACCAAACACTCCTCCTGCAAAGGATTCATCCTCACATACAGCTATTGATAGTGTAAATATTTAGCCAAGACACTATCATTTTTCGATGGCGCCTGTTTATTAGAGTTTGAAGGTCTACTGTGGTATAGTTTTTTCTTAATAAAAAGGGTTCACATCAAGTTGCTTGTCCCTGTAAATTGAAAACATTCAGGTTCAAAAGAACTAAGTTTCCTCATGGGCAAATTTCAGTGCAAAACCACAGATGATCTTTGGCATGAATGCGTTTGTGGACATTCCCGTGGGTTTGCAATATGCTTGCAACAGTAACCCTAAAGGAAAATAACGTTTGACTTATCTTTGTGAGCTTTTCCTAACTTTGAAAGAAAATATCAGACCCTGATTATTTTTAAAACAGAAGGAGCCAATTTTCCTGTACTTTTGATTATATGTATGAACCAATAACTGCAGGTCTGCAAATGTCAGTTAAATTCGCAAGGTTGATTCTGCATGAATTGACTGTCCAAGCTGAAAGCTTACGTTCTTATATTTATATTATATGCAAATCCATTGATATTGAAGTTTGCTGAAAAAACCAACATTTTAGAAGCCTGTAAATTAAAGTGCAGGAATTAAAGAAGAGAGTAATTTCTCTCTACCTGCAATTTCACTTGCAATACTAGTAAAATCAGAGTCATCTGTTAAACACTGGTAAATTAGCTATATGTCCCTTTGGACTTTCCTAACCTCTCATTCTCCTTTCCACAACTCTGCATCCCGACTCTTTGTACTGAATCTACACAGTTGCCTCAGCGGGGGAACAAAAGCAGCTCTGATCTGAATAGAAAGATTTTTTTATCCGTATTTATGTGTGCACACACATCTATATGTGTATAGCATACACATGTATACAGCATGTTATATATGATATACCTTACCATTTACCACCTTATCATCTAACAGTTATTAAAGAGTTAGTAAAGCCTCTGTAACTTCTGGCAGTTTTGTGTTTCAGTACCACTGCAGTAACAGTCCCAGGTTTTACATGTTCTGCTGCGAAGCATACTGCCAAAGCCATCCAGAAGAAGTAGTAGTGGTAGAAGCTCTAGAGGCACTTGGATTTCTTTCTTACAAGAAATACTGTTCGGATAATTGGAGAACATAATGGAGAAATTCTGACACTTAGGATGTCAGAATGTACAGCTTTGAGAATAAGATTTAGTGGCAGGAAGATTATTTTTATTAAGTTTGCTTATACTTTCTGGTGCAGAGTGAAAAAGTAGATTTGATGGACGTTGAAAATGCAGTTAGGAGGTAGGGGGAAAAGAAGAAAAACCATACACAGTTTACAACTGTTGCTTTAAAAATACCAGAACAACAAGTTTAGGGTCATATCCTGATCTCTGTTGCAGCCAGGTAACTTCCACTGACTTTAGTGGAGTCATCTAGGATTTGCACTGATGTGACTGAGACAGGCACCTGGCCTTCCAGATGCCAGGCCAATATAAATACCTAGATGTATTTTAAAGTAACAGTAACTTTGAAAAAGCTCCCTTCGGGCTCGTAAGCTTTTACAGCTTTCCTTTATCTTGGGAAAACAGCCAGGGGAAGAGGGGGAGAGAAAGTGAGAGAGGAGGCTTTAAGTTCTTATATCTCTGTCATAGACGCTACTTGTAATATAGATCAGTTCTTTACACATCGGGGGATACTAAAAGTCAACACAAGGGTTTAGTTTTGGTCATAAAGAATCCAAAAACGAGAGAGAAAGATCAGGACGGTAGCTAAACTTTCAACTATTTACAAAATAAAATTACAAACCAGCATTCCAGCTTTAACAGGAATGACACATTTATTGCTTTCTCAGTAGCAGTGAGAGCACTATTTATTGTCTCTTAAGGACTATGTGGCAGGTTAACAATGCCTTCAGTTTTACACTAGCAAAAAAAAAAAGAAGCACACTAATGAACTGGCCTGCCCAGCTTGTTTAGGGGTGTAATGATTTCTTAGTGGTACAGTTCTCTGTGAAAAAGTATCTCCAGCTAGCTTGGCATATTATCATGTGGTATTTGTTAAACTTTTTTCCCCGAGATTCTTTTTCTGAGGCTGGGGGCAATAAATAAAGGATTAAAATTGTCTAAAAACTAAATCTAGCTAACTAAATCTAACTCCATTATACTGCTTTGAAATTCTTTTTACACAGAAGAGATTCTGGATTTTCAACACTAGTCCAAAGAACAGAAGAAGTATCAAGGGTATTCCCAACCACAGTATTTCAACTTCCCGGCTAATACCAAAGCTGTATTCTGCAGTCCCACACCTACCTTGCAGATGATTTGTCTGAGACTGCAGATGGGGCTTCCTTTTGGAGGTGCATTTCTCTTTGCTGCTGTTTCTGTTCTCTGCTGGTTTGGTCTGAGGAGGGTCATCATTTGTAGTCAGATATTTGAGAAGTTCAGAGCAGGGACGTCTTTGAGGCTTTTGCTGTTGATAAATGCTCTTTGCTTTATTGCTCCATGAATTCTCAGTCTTAAAAACAGGGCATAATAAAATAAAATAAAATAAAAGCTAAAATTAGTGAGCTGAACCTTATCAGAATGGATATAGGTTTTCTGAAGAGATGAGATTTTCAATGAAGTGTTCAGTCTAAGTGTACTAGATCTATGAGCTGTGAATAACTGTTTGCAGAACAAGGAAAGAAAATTACATTTAAAATTCCTAAATGACATTTATGCAGCTTTTTATTTCATTTCTCCTACATTGCAATGTTCCTACTCAGCAACATGTAACTAACAAGACCCTACAGCGCCTTTACTGTGAATAAAAAAATAAGCTGGTTTAAACCTTAATTTGCTGCTGATTGCTTGAGCCCAGTATTCACAACTCTCTTAAGTACCCCTAAACGGTCCGTTTTCAGTTACAGTGAATGGAAAGACAAACATTGTTTAATACTGCCTGCTAACAGAATTATGTCAGAGCCCCCCATTCTATCCAGTTAATGTCTAATATACATTTTTTGCCAAGAATCCAGTGTCATTTGTCTTAGCGCAGACAGCTGGTAAAATGGCAGTCCCGCATCCTGGAGTCACTCATAAACAACACCAGCCCATCAGCAAATTTTATCGCACCCCCTACTACTCTGAGTATCAATAAAGCAGGCGAGAACAACAGACGGTGGGACTACAACTGAACTCTGCCAAGAGAAAAAGCATAAATGAAATATTCAGAGTATAAAGGAGCTCAGGTGATTTTCTGGAACCCAGCCTATAATCCATTCATATTTTTTTAAAAACAGTTACAAGACAGTGGGCAGATTAATGCAATACATTCAGATCTACTGCTTATTGCTGAAAGCATAGAAGACCTTGTTACACTTATTTTTTCCCCCTTATTGTAAAGATTAAGTTTGTACCTTAACAACCACAGGGCTTGTTCTGATCCTGTGATTAGTGTTTGCATGGTTTTGTGTGCTGAGACCACTGCATTCATTGTAATTTAGCTGAGTGTTAGCTGGAGCCAGCAAGAGCTTCTTAAGCTACAAACACATCAGGGAAAGGGAAGTGGAAAGAAAAGAGTAAAGTTATGCATCTTTATGGATTAAAATGACTTATCTACATTTTTTGCATAATTACTTAAAATTAGCTATATCAATTCCAGCAATCAAAAAGAAAGCAGGACTTGATATTTCTCAAGAGTAAACAGATTTCAATTTCTTCTGGTTTGGCAGCACATTTCTGCTCCCTTTACTGCAGTATACTGCAGGCCAAGCAGAAACAACAGAAATCTTGGATTTCTGAATCCATGGCAAAATAAAATTCTTGGTGATCTGTTTGACAGAAGAGGCCTCTGATCTAGACAGAGACGTTAATTTTAACAGACTAACGGATACAGTGTCAAGATTCAGGTATCTGGCTCTGCTCCCAGTGATAAGAGGCTTTCAGCAGAAACAGAATCAGGTCTCAAACTAGATTTACTGAGCAATACAGGTATAATGTTTCACCCACATCCTCATCCAAGATTCAGTTTTGCCCTGGTTAGCACTAAGCTGGTGCTTACTGGTCAAATCAATGTTAAAGGCACAAAATTAGCCCCACATCCTATACCAGACTCATTGGGCCTTTCTTTACAGATCACCAAAAATGACATCTAAACATACATAACAAAAAGATCCCCAAGAAATGAAATATGAATTAAGAACCATTACCTTGACTTATATGAACAGAATGATAAGCAAAAGTGTCATCCCCATTAGCACAAGAGTCTCAAAATCAATCTTTTCAACAACATTTTCATAGACTGCTATATTAATCATCATATAGCTATTTAACTATTTGGTTTTTTTCCCCCACTTAATTTTCAGTTCTTTACTTGATTTTGCTCTCCAGTCTAAATGAAAAGTCCAGACCTTACTGTGACTACATCATACCCATGCAGCGGGTAGCCAGAGGCACATCCAATTCCTGTTAAACAGTAGGAAGGGTTCTTACTAGAGACGGCTCTTCTGCCTCCTGAGTTGGAGGGGTGCCGTCGGGCATTGGAGAAGGGCTAGTGGCATTTTCGTTGGTCACATCTCCATCTGTCAATGCATCAAATGAAGGCAATCCATCCTCATCCACAGGGATGCTGTCCAGTGTTTCAGTGAGAACAGCTAGCAAGTTTGCTTCGCTCTCTTCATCTATCTTCTGTGGGAGAGGACAAAACACAAAGAGGAACAAGGTGAGAAGAGAAAAGGAACAAAAATGATGCCTCTGTATGTGAACAAGCAGACAACACAGTTAAATCAGCCCTTGAAACAGTAACCTGCAACAGAATCTCAGAAGATATAATTAGGTGCAATAAAATGATCCATCTCTGTTCCAGAGAAATCTCTTTGCACCTGTGGTGTATTGCTAGTTTGCTTTTCTTCCACAATTCTTTTTTCTATCAGGTGTTAACAACGATAAGTAATCACTCAGGGATTGTATTACAGGATATGCCTAAGATGCTGACACCTAATGACGGTGTCAGCCTAGGCTGTCTCTTTCTTTCTCTTTTCAGCATTGAACACCAGCTAATTGACCTGACAAAATTACAAGAATCAGACAGCTAATCACGACACCAAAATGAATCACCGGTGAAATATGGAAAACCTTGTTCTCATATGAGGTCCGATGTAAGTGAGAAAGGGTTTCCCGCTCACACTTCTGCAAATCCTTGCTCCAAATCCAAATGAATAGCTTCTCATTCCTGAGTATTCTTGCAATAGAATAGCCAGCAGGACTCATATTTTAAATGGCAGGCTGTTTGGGTGTCTTTTAAAGAAATGTATTAGGTCGGTTACCTTTGAAGTTGTCCTTTAGAATTATGTCGTGTGTGCTCAATGCGCTATTGTATGCATTTATCTAATTCAGACTGCAATTATTAAAAGTAGATTAATTCCTAATCAGATGTGGCTGTTAATTTATATCTTACTTCAGCAACAACAGTTCTTTTTGTCAAACTGAGTAAATTTAAGTGCCTTCCAATTTTTTAATGAAATATAGTCCCTGCTGTATATTAAGGTAGAGATTTTTTGAGTACTGAGAAATAGAACTGTGTAAAAATCATTATATTTATTTTTCAGAAAGATTGGAAATTGATCTTGAAAGATCAATTATCCAGGATTCCTAGGCTGATCCTAGTGCTATTAAAGTAAATGAAAAGCCTTTCACTGATTCTAGGGATACCAGCTTCAGAGTAGTTCCATCATGCTCCATGTTCACACTGTGAAAGGATTTCAGCTAAGTTCAAATCTCAAACTTTAAAAATGAACTAGTGTGAGAAATAGTACCAGTAAGACAAACAAGCATGCAAAAAGAAGAAGTTAAAAAAGGCAACAACAAAACATTGCTAAGTTACACTACCAAAAAAAAAAAAAATTAAAATCATCAAGTGAATCTGGGTATCCCCTTAGCATGACTTTTTTCAGTAATACTTTTATCTAGCAGACTCCAAACAGAGATGATCATAAACCACATAGATAATTGCTCCTGCCAGGCTTCTCTGCCAAATCACACCTCACGGCTTCTAACATAAAAGCTGTCGTTGAGCTAGAAAGCTAAGGCAGAGCACAAACTGTACTGGTGCTTACAGCATCATCTCCAAGAAACAAATAAATACTCAGGAAAGCTAATGCTAAGGAGAAGCATTTACTTAAAAGGCCAAAAGGCTTTTGGCCACTGAGAAGAAGTGTCCAGTATCAGGTGATTTCCACCATACCAAGCAGACATATGCACAGAGATGTGATCGTTCAGAGTGCAGAGACGGAAATGACAGAGGGGAGCCACCTTGCGAATAAAACCATGCTCGCATCCAGCTTTTCAGAGCCACTTTCTGAGGGGAAAAGAGGAAAGTTATGGTGCCCCTTCCAAAATAGTAAGAAAAAGCATTATTGGGCAAAACAGCATTTTAAGTGCCAGTGTTTTTTCCCAGTGGTATTTCAAGCCCCTTGCAGGTGGTGGGATAAATGGTGTGAGAGCCAGCCCTTGGGCCTGGGGTGGTCATGAGGGGGTCTGGATGCATGACCCCCAGCCTCAAACATCAGGAACTTCTTCAGCAAGTCTAGCTGGTGAGGCAAACTGCTGAGCCTCGCAGCTTATAAAGCTGACATGAAGCTGGAAGTGTTACTACTTCTAACAAGGAATGCCTTCTTTAATAATAGCATGCCAGAAGAAACCCTGATATTTGCTGTTAGCTGCTCAGCTCTCATGCTTTAAACAGACATTCAAGTGTGCTGACATTCAAGAACAGAAAGTTGAGTGGACACCGATCCTCATCACAGCAATTTCAATTAGTTTTGTACAAGTTTCAACATTCAAACACCCCAGAGAAAGCAGAGGATGTGACAAAGAGGACTCTGTTAAACAATTAATGTCACTTTCCATTATTGCTTCAGTCCCAATTTACAGAGCAAATAAATCAAAGTCATCACAGATGAAGCACACTAGCTGGCTAACACATGTCTATTCACAAACGACATGGCAGCAGGAACACATTAGTAAAGAAAATGACATTGCTAGATAACCTTTTAAAGGTTTAACTATGCTATTGCTCCTAATTGTCCTAAATTACTGTTTATAAAGAAACACAATTATTAGACACAGCAGAAATGGTGCTGAAGGGAGATGCGGAGGGAGACATAGTCAGGTACATCAACGTCTGAGCAATAATCACTGAAGCAGCAGCTTTCTCCTTTGCTATTACAGCCTGAGTCTTGGTGTTGACAGCACTGGGGAGAAGCAACTCCATGCCAAATGCAGGCTCTTTCACAGTTTCAGCAGTGTCACTGCAGAAATTCACATTTCAAACTGGCATCCAACTTGCTCATCATACAGGCACGGTGAGTCAGGAGCAGCTGAGCACCTTCCACCTATGCCGAGGTCACAGGATGCACCGTATGCTCTCTGGAACTCACTTCACCATGTCCCTAACTTCAAGAAGGATCTCACTGAAAGAGTTTGCTTCCATCTAAAGGAGTAAATCCTAAGTATTTAGACCACCTAAATGAACTACAGCATGTAAGTAAAAGGGGTGGAGGATAATCTCAAAGTAAAGCTGCACGGAAAATACATGCAGTTATTAAACTCTTATGAAAACAATTTATAATGACTGCATCTTGCTAACTAGTGGCTCTTTTTAAGCAGAAGCAGTTATGCATTGCTTCCCAGTCACATTGGATGAAGTTCTTAACATCCATGGTTGTTAACTCAACATAAACACATGGGGGCCAGAAGTTTTTGATCTCTGTAAATTTTCACTCAAATTAAAGAGGCAAGGAACTCGAGTTTGTCACTAAATGCATGTCCTTCCATGTTTCTGACATTCAAATTTCCAGTGTATCGAGAATGCCATTACGTCTGAAAGGAAATAAAATTTGGCATTGGTTTCACTCTGTATTGGTGAATGCAAGAGGGGTAAACTGCCAGAATATCAACCAATCCTCAAGCATGAGTGATCTAGGCATCTAAAGACCATGAGAAGTTTCAAACTGTGCTATTCTCTGCTTTTACATGCTTTGCTCTAATGCTTTAATATTTCTACAGCACTGAATTTTCTGTCTGAAAACACTATAATAGTTGTGTAACAATCTAATTGGGTTTCTGCCTTCAGTAAAAAGTCTCCAGAGATATTCTGTCTTTGGTCAGTGAAATGAGTTGATAATTTACCCACACAAAGGTATTTAAATCCTCTACCCCTGATGATTCTTTCTCTTTTGCGTATTCTGACTATTGATGGAGCTGGGTTCACCTTTTGGTTAGCATTTTAATCTGTAATACCTGTTACTTGTCAGCAATCCATAGAGGCCACAGATGCCAAAGACTGAGCTGTAACACCTTGTCTTTCACATGCATCCATTCAGGGTGCATATAGTGAGCAATGCTGTGATTTTTCCTTAAATTTTTTTCCTTTAAAAAAGATCATGCAACATTTCAAAGCCACTGCCATTACTATCAGACTGAGTTCAAGAACACCAAGGCAAACTTGATGTTCACAAGTCCATGTGCCCTGATGGGATGCATCCACAAGTGCTGAGAGAGTTGGCAGACACCACAGTGAGGCAGTTCATGACCATCTTTGAGAGGTCATGGTGATAAGGAGAGGTGACTGAGGACTGAAGAAAGCAAATGTCACCCCAGTCTTCAAAAAGGGAAAGAAGGAGGATTCAGGGAATTACCAGCCAATAAGCCTCACCTCAGTTATTGGAAAGGTGATGAAGTGCCTCATTCTAGAGGCCATTTCTATCCACATGGATGACAAGAAGGTGATCAGGAAGTAGTCAGCATGGATTCACTAAAGGTAAATCATGCCTGACCAACCTGATTGCCTTTTATTATGAAACAACTACATGGATGGATGAGGGGAGAGTAGACTTTAGCAAGGCTTTCAACACTGTCTCTCACAATATCCACATAGGCAAACTCAGGAAATGTGGGTTGGATGAGTAAACAGTGGGATGGACTGAGAACTGGCTAAGTGGCAGACTCCAGAGTGTCATAATTAGGGACACAGGATCTAGTTGGAGGCCTGTCACTGCTGTTCCTCAAGGTTCAATACTAGGCCTAGTTTTGTCTCACTTAAGTCATCAGTGACATGGATGAAGGGGCAGATGCCTCCTCAGCAAGGTCACTGATGATGACACAAAGCTTGGAGGAGTGGCCAATATCCCACAGTGCTGTGCAGCCCTTCAGAGGACCTCAAGAGGTTGAAGAGATGAGCAGAGAAGAACTGACTGAAATTCAACAAAGGCAAATACAGGGTCCTGCACCTGAGGAAGAGTAACCCCGTGCACCAGGACAGACTAGGGGCTGACGTGATGGAAAGCAGCTCTGTGGAGAAGGGCCTGGGGTCCTGGTGGACAACAAGTTGTCCATGAGCCAGCAGTGTCCAAAATGGTCAATGGAATCCTGAGGTGCATTAGGAAGAGCATTGCCAGCAGGTTGAGGGAGGTGATCCTGCCTCTCTAATCAGCCATACGGAGGTGCACCTGGAGTGCTGTCTCCAGTTCTGGGCTTCTCAGTACAAGAGGGACATGGAGTTCCTGGAGCCCATCCAATGAAGGGGTTGGAGCATCTCTCTTATGAAGAAAGGATGAGGGAGCTGGGCCTGTTCAGTCTCACGAAGAGACAACTGAGAGGGGACCTCATCAATGTCTATAAGTATCTGAAGGGAAGGTGTCAAGAGGATGGAGCCAGGCTCTTCTCGGTGGTGCCAAGCAATAGGATGAGAGGGAGAGGGAAGAAATTAATGCACAGAAGTTCCACCTGAATATGAGGAAGAACTTCTTTGCCGTGTGGGTGACCACGCACTGGAACAGACTGCCCAGAGAGGTTGTGGAATCTCCCTCACTGGAGATACACAAGAACCATCTGGATGCACTTCCTATGCAATGTGCTCTAGGATGACCCTACTTGAGTAGGGAGTTTGGACCAGATTGACCCATTGTGATCCTTCCAACCTGACCCATTCTGTGATTCCGTGATCTCTTCTGGCAAACCCTGAAGCCAGTGTGCAGATGTCCTGACTCAGGACTGTAGCTCCTGCCATCGGCATGGGTATCCTGATTGACTCCAGAAAAGGGTCAAGCCCATCTTTAAAAAATCTTTTCAAAATGTTAATAGTATATCCAACACCTTCCCTCTGGTTGATTCCCCTCTGCCTTTCATTTGTGATTAGTGCATGCACAAGTTTTGCTAACTGTATCTCAAGAAGTGAAATCAGATAATGAATGATGATGCTCTGAAGTTTCTTTACTGACAATTTGAATAGTGCAGAGGCCCGTTGTGATTCATATTGAAAGATCAGGGTCTAAACTGTGTTATTAATCCACAGCCCTGAGGAGCTAGGAGCAGTGGCAGCTTGCCACGTCTTCATAAAAAGCCCAGGAAACTTTGGGACAGATCCACAGCTGGTAGAAGCTGTCACTGCTCCAGCAGCCCAGCTTGGTAAGCAATTCAGAGCAGCCAGGTGTACACCAGAATTCACAAGGGATCACCATTTCAACATTATCGACTCATTTCTCCTCAGTAGCCTGCGATCTATTCATAGCACAATTAACAAAGAAAATAAAAGATTTTCCTCCAGCTGAAAATATCTGAGTGATCTAAAAATACTAATACATTATGACACTACTTTCAAACGCACAAAATTGACTTCTGAGCACATCTGGGACTTCCAACAAGATTTAATTCCTTAATGACAAATTTTGGAATAAGAATGTCTTTAAGATTCATAGTACTAGGAGAAATGAGGGGTACAGATTCACCCCTTTTTGCATATAAGGACGCAGAGGCACCAAAAAGTTCATCAGCACCACCCAGGCCCTGAGCACATCCTGTCCACAAGCAGACAGGAGTAGGGGCAGACGGTATCTCAGCCTTGGCCCCACAAATCAAGCTTTGCCACATGATAATGAGCAGCTACAGGCTGGACAGAAGCACAGGGAGGGTAGGATGTGTGCTGGTATTTCTACTCCTGACGGATAAAAATGAGAACTGAGGTCAAGGATGGTGAAAGAGAAGAATTACAGCCCAAGTTTTCCCTCTTCTGGAGCAGAAGGAGCCAACCTGCCATGGCACTGACACAGTGGTTGGTAATCACAGTGCTGTCATGGTGATCTTTCTGCCCTTTCTATGAGCCGTCCAAGGCAATTGCCTCCTTCTCCTCAACTTAGAGCCGGCCATACCCAGCACCAAACATGAATTAATGGTCCATGTGGAGAACCAATTGTTCCACCTTACCGGCTCACAACTAGTCACATGCCACGATATATTTTGAGAAGTATCTCAGCTTTTATTTTACTGTTCAACTGCTTTGCAAATCCTTAGGTATCCTCTGCTGCCTTACAGTAAAAATTCACATGATGCATTTGCATTAGAACGTTTTTCCAAGGTCTGCTAGTCTGGTCCCCAAGAGACACTCCCATAATTGAAATGCTTAAGTCCAGAGCTATCAATTATCTTTAAAAACAAAATGGAGTCCCACTAGGAGAAAATTACAGCCAGGTTTCTTTATATGAAGTAGAAATATGGGGATTAATTATAACCACCCCTGTGCAAATGCCTTTAGGGTATGGAAAGGAAACAAGAGATCTTCTTTTCTTGAAGGAGACAGCTATATTCATACTCTTCACACGCACCTGCAGGCAAAGATCACTTGAATCCAGAGCCTGCCTTCTGATTTCAGCAGTCCCACGGCCCATCATATGGATCATGGATATACCTCACCTGTAGGACCAACCACATTCCTGTACTTACGTACAAACTTTGCTTCAGCTAGATTTCTGGAGATACTGTACAGATCTAAAGCAATGTGCTCTACCATCCTGCTCTCCCCCCAAACAACATTAAATAAACAGTGTGATTCTACACAATGCAGGCAGTGCAATGCTTAACTTCAAGAGCTAGGTTCCTGGAGGGGAACAAACCCCCAGCATCACTCCCAGTGACATTATGGCACCACTGGAAGGATGTGCACAAGGTCTGCAGGTTGAAGGAGGTGGGAGCACCTGTAATATACATTTCCCCCCTCCCTTCTTCAGGTATAACGACATAAAACTAACAAAATTAGTAGTAGTAGTAGTAGTAGTATCATTATCATCATTAATATTAATATACTCACCATATTGCTTGTTTTTCAAAAAGTTCTTATGTTTAATCTTGGGAACTGAACTTAAGTTGCTTTCTCTCTGAGACACACTCACCTGACATCGTAAAACTTCTGTCAAGTATTTGGTATTAAAGCATCACAACATCACAGCACAGGCGATTTGCAAATAGGTTTTTCTTTAACATCATGCCCTTGATCACCCAAAGTACTTCTGCCATAGCTCCTGTGAGATGGACTATCTTTTCAAGTGAAAAACCTAACCTTTCTGCTCTAAGCTAAACATGTCAGTTTAAAAGAGCCTACTAAATATTCTTCTACCACAAAGTCACTTTTTTATTGCCTCTAACAAGTCGTTGCAGTTCAGAAGTTTCCATTATAGCCTGGCAATTAAGTTTCTAATAAACTGAAGAGCTACTAATTGACTTACTCATCTCACAAACTTGAGGATCCAGCCAGCAACCCGCATCTTAAATGACCAAAATTCATCCACTTTTTGCATTACATTGCAATTCGATTTGTGTAAACTGCATCCTTCCCCTCTATCATAGTAATCTTTGATTTTGGGGAAAAGAGAAAAGAAAAAATAATCTGAGAGCAAGCTACTGTGCCATTGACTGTATTAAGGGGACCAATGATAAGATATTGTTGGAATCGTAACCCTAACCCAATATTAAAAATTTATGATAAGTTAAACCACAGAATCTTTGGAAATGCAGTCAATTCGACTCAGTATCAAAAGGTGACTCTATTCAATTTATACTTGATCCTGAGATATTGAGAAAATACTTGAAAGCAAATCATCATCAGTTTGGGCCTCAACATTTACTGACTACATAGGCTAATTTGCTGATTATTAAGTAAATGCTCTACCCATGTTTTGTTCTGAGTTAGTTCACCAGGGGGGCCTTTTTAACTTCTACAGGACTTGATACTGTAAAAGCATCATGAAACCTCTTAACAGGAGCTGCATGTTCATAATGCTGAGGGTACACCACAGACTTACTACTATGCTGTCTTGCCTAGTGCCAGGGAAGGCCACCTGATCTTCATGGGTGCAGGGGGAACTGCAGCAGGGGAAGACCTGGCATATCTTGCCCAGCCCTCAGCGGGCTATGTTTGGGCTGAGCTCCCCAGCAAAGCACAAAACTCTGTGTTTCTGCTGGGTAAAAACAAGAGCAGGGAAAATGCAGAAGTGCAAAGGGAAGGAAGAGCCTGATGAAGAGCCTCAGGAAAAAGAAAGGCTGGGAGTTTTGCTTCACTGTGCAAGATGCCAGAGGAGCTACTGTGGAGGTGATGTTTGCTGCCTGCCGGCACTGGTGGGCATGGGCCACCTCACATGGGCGAGCAGAGGAGCAGGGGGACGTAGGACATTTAGCCTGACCCACACGAGTAGCTCACTGCCCAGGCTGTGAGAGGTCAGGCAGGATGCCCTCTGAGCTCACCACCCAGAAGCTTCCCCCCTGGACCAGCAAACAGCATCTCTTACCCATCCTCCCTTCCCCATTCACAGGTAGTCATTCGTGCATGTAATAAGGTGCTGAGCAACAACCCAGACAGAGATTTTAATTATTATTATGCACCTAAAATATACAGTAGAGTAGAGAGTTATAGTTCCTGGGGTTTCAGTACAAACAAGCTCTAATGGGGAGTGAGTATTGTGAGAAGAGGTAAGAAGGGGAAAGAAGTCTACAAGCTACAGCATAAGGTAGGGAAGACATCTGGGACTCTCCCCATTGCAGAGCTTTCAGTGACAGTGTCAGCAGTATTTCAGTCCAAATAGTCAAGCACTGCTTGCTCAGATTTATTTATTTACTTGATTTATGGTCCATGACCACACTAATCTCTCTATGCACTGACATAAAATTTTTCAACATTCATATACCTTTGTTAGGCAGCATGGCATATCCTGGGGAAAAAAGCCTACATATATTTTGAAGTGATGATTTCACACACATAATTGATGTAAAAAACCTGTTTGTCCTCTTGATAATGACAAATATCTCTAAAAACTGCACTTGAATGGTAGTATAGACCCTTCCTCGGAAAACTATGAAGCATAATTTTGTTGCTTTTGTTCATTCTCTATTTCAGTGTTGCATTTGTTTTAGTTTTAATTATATTACATGTGTCAGGATGTCTATAATCATCCCTACTTTTATCTTGAGATTTATGACTCTAAAGAAATATAAATTTAAGGGTAAAATTATATATAATAAAGGAGAGAAGAGTTCCCATATATTTTTTAATTTTGTTCAATTATGCAGAGACTGTTTTTTGTGCAAATGAAATACAGGATCAAAAATTCCTTTCTGAACTGCAAAACAAGGCACTTCTATCTGGTGCTTTTACTATTAGAAAACCGAAATTTAATTTGACCAGGAAATTAGCATTTGTAAAATATCAACTTCATTAAATGCTTTTTATGATGTTTTAATTTTTCAGCGTGTTCAGCTTCATCAAATCTAACACCATGTCTGTTGAACAGGTATGACAAACACAAGCAATGTCTCACAGGAAGAAAAACACTGGTTTTCCTCACAGCTGAAGCATGAATGGGGTCATGAGAGGATATATCCATCATATATACACATCATATATATGATGTATATAGTGATATATGTGGATACATACATAATTAATACATCTCCGCTTCACATCTGTTTTTATTGTAATTTAACTGGATGGCTGCTATCTGGTCTGAGTTGGCTAAAGGAGTTTAATCATACACAACACAAAATATTGCTTACAAGGCTAAAGATGCATTTCCCTCATATGTTTTACCTCTGTAGCTATATTGATGCCTTTAGGTGTCACAGCAATGGCTTAAACATCCTCCTCATATGTACTATCAGACGCGTTGAGTGACACACATACTATTTAGAGAGGTGCTTTAGCTAGATAAAATAAACCCCAGGTACCTGTACTGTGAGTGTCCTAGGCTGAAACCAATAAAGGCTCCTTTATAATGAAGCACCAAGTGAGAATGTGGAGGTGCCACAGTAAGGAAGGTGCTAACAGGTATAGGATTTAACAGCACAGGTCACAAGTGCATTTTGCCAGGCTTTTCAGTGAGCCTTTACAGTCTCATGAAGATAAAATAGAAGCAGTAGGCAAATAAGTCCCCACCTTGAAAAGTAGCGACTGAACAGTACATCCTGCTAAACCCCTACAATCACCTAGAATATTCTTCAGGATGAGGATATGTGTCTGAATTTTCCACCAGCGAAACATCTGGATTCGTATATGTCTTATAATATCCTTAACTATGCATTTTCTTGATTTGTCACTCAATGCTACGACTTTAATGTTCTTTTAATGTAATTTTGTGTATGCAAATAGAATTCTTAAGTATAAATGGTAATTTTAAAACAGAAAACATTTTAAAAAAATAAACAACCCTGAAGGTCTATCTGTTGCAAAGTCTCCTGTACAGCACATCCACCATTGGCTTGATTCTAAGTTTCCTGGAGTTCACTAGTCTTCATAGTTAATGGTGATAAAATGGGGCTGAAATAAAATGTAAAACTAATTTGCTAGTTTACACTAAGGCTACTGTGTGTCCATTTACCCTCAATCAGTCTAGCAGAGTTAGGCAGTGCATGCATACTGTGGCGCACACTACAGTTCCCACTGTAGTTGCCTCTCTTCTATTTAGTTCTTAGTCAAAACTTAATTTATTGCTCTTTCTCTGCTAGTCTTTTAAAAGTCCGCATGTTCCTGATCACCAGCTCTCCATCTGTACCACGTACAAGATTCCAATTTGTTTTGTGAGGCACTGATGTTACCCAGTCTCTTTTTCATCAGAAATGGTGAAAATCAACCTGGGCATACTTTTTTTATCTGCTTAAAAAATTACAAAGAACAGGCAGTCAAGTCCAGCTGTACTTACCAATGCACTAAATAACATTAATCATTAGGCCATAAGTTTCTTTAGACAGGGACTGTCTTTTTGTTATGTGTTCACATAACTGCTTTCACAACAGTGTCCTGTTTTTCCACTGGGCTTTGAGATGCTGCCGGAGCACCTATAATAAATAATTTGGGGTACTACTATTTAATCCTGCTGGTAACCAAAAGAAAAAGAATTTAGGCCCAGATGTTCAGCTGCTGTAAATCAGGGTCTCTCCACAGGTTTTAACAGAGCTATGCAGATTTACACTAGCTGGGGACCTGGTTCTCTGTGTATGTTGATGCTGCAGCTGAGAGCAGCAGCTCCAGCACCGTGTATCTGTGCCACCCTGTCCCAGGACTAAGGGCAGTCCAGCCACAGGCCAGCAAGGGCTAATTCTTCCCTTATCGAGTGAGTTTTGTAGCTGAGCACTATATTGCTATGAGAAAGATACTGAGTTTAAAAGTGGCTTGGGTTCATCTTGCCTACAATGTGGTACATGCTGTGCTCACATTCCCTACTGGAAATACGCTGATGTTATTTGTTCATGTCAAGTGCATCTTCAATTTAAAAGTCATCCCTGCTGAAGTTAACACAAGTTGTAATTTGAGCCTGTGTAGCTGCTAGATGCACAGCCAAAAGCCCATGGGATGTGCCTAACCCCAGGAATAATAAGTAAACTGAAACCATTTGAATACTAAACCAGAGATGGGACCCTGCAGACCACTGGCTTCAATACAGCCTACGATTTCCTGGCTCAGATGGCCTCCCTTTATATCAAGGTATTGTCTCCTGCTCTATCAGCATCCAAAATGAGGGGGAAGAAAGAGGGGAAGGGAGCTGTAGATTGGAAACAGTCCAAGACAAAAGCATCCAAGCCTTGCTCAGCTGGCTGAGAGGAGTGTGTGGGACTACTCACATTTAGGTAGAAATAAAATCCTGTTTTGTAAACACCAGAGAGAAAGGAAGGGAAAGGAGTGAGGAAGGGAAGGGGGAAAACAAAATAAATGCACCTGCATTTCATTCTACACATGAGGGGGGAGGAAAGGGCCTACCACCATACAGTATTTCCAGTAAGAAAGAGCTAGCTATCTGTAAATGAGTAATATTGCAGTGTCTTATCCACCTGAAGCACCAAACAACCAGTGTGCAATGAGCACCACAGTGTTCTACAGTTGCAGATGGCCTTGTCCCCAGTTTTGATGACAAAGAGTGCCATAAATCCAAGTACCAGTGGCACAAGGAGCATAACGCTGACTCCAGCTTGGCTTCCCTTGGATTAGAGCAGCCCAAACCAAGCATCACCCAGCAAAGTCAATGGAATTAAACAAGGACAAACAAAGTGTATATGAGAAGGAAATCAGGCTGTTTATGTTTGCCTTCCTTCCCCTAGAAAAACCAAATACATTCCTTTTTTCTCAGATGCATCAATAGCAATAGGTTAAACTGTCTCAATCAGGTTTCATCACTGGCAATGCAGAAATGTTTATTTCCATTAGGGTGGCTCTGTAAAATCTTCCTTTCATTCCTGTGCTTCCACCATTTCCAAACAGGAAAGGCTGACTATTTAGTCTCTGACAAGCAAGCTTAATACTGAGACATTTGGAAAAAAAAAATCCATACAAAGAAAGCTCTTAAGACAAGATAGGCTGAGCGTTTGCACCACAAATGGTTTGTTTTAGCTATCTCTTTGCCTCATGTAAGACGGAAATCAGACAGCTTACTGGCTTAGCTTGTTAGGCCAGGTTAAAGGGATGCAACTCTGAAAGGCTCTTACAGAAGCTTACCCTTGGACTAAAAATAGCAGGCACTAGAGAATTATCTTAAATACTACCAAACTTGTTCTGCACTGTGAATGCAGATAACTGTAATATGTTTCCATTTTTGGTAGTTTTAGAGCTTTTTTAAGTTATGCTCGCTTTAGCTGACTATTTAATTAGTTTCTGATTCTATTTGCCACTTTTTCTCTCAGAGATATAGCCTGAGGGGTACTTTGCCTATGAATCCTTTGTATTTAGCAGTGTTGCTATTGTTAAAATCTAATGAGCTGTTGGATTTGCCAAACACTCAGTATAGGTACAAACGCTTCTTTGAAATATAAATGTTTAACACATAGCAAATAGCAAATCAAAAGATGCTCTAACACAGCATCCTCACTCTCACATTGCATGTCTCATCAAAAGAGAGTAAAAATAAAAATCTACTTTATTACATTTAATTCTGAAGTTCCAAAATGCATATCTGAGGAAGACAATTTTAGCTCCTGTCCGTGACTTCAGAAGAAAACTAAATGATTTTTGGTACCAAAAGAGGACTCGTGCATATGACTAAAGCTCTATGGTCTGACACAGATCCCTGCCAGCTGAACTGTGGACCTAGCAGTGTTTTCTTTGGAGTAAAACTGCAAGACCCTACAGTCTTTAATGAACCACCTCATCTTTAAAACATATACATTGGGCTTTTGGGGTTTTTTTGTGCTACAAGCAGTTTCTCTTAAAGTACTCTTAAGCGAGATAACTGTTCATCTGCTCCTCACTGAAAACCATCACAAAATAAAAAAAAATAAAAAAAAAAAAAGAAAAAAGAAAAATAAAAAAAAAAGAAAGAAAGAAAGAAACTCCAAAGCAAAGCACAAATGTTCTCTGACCTTACACACATTTCGCTTGTGCTACAGCCACTCTGAAAGACATCACCGCAGAAACCAGTCATGCGATGTAACACCCCTGCTGCTGTTGTTGCCTCAACTCTGCACTTCTGCAGATAACACCATTGTGGGTACTCGCTGTACCAGCTCAGATCAGGAACATTACAGGATTCCAGCAGCAAGTGCCTCTGCACACTGATTCCTGCCCACTGCCTTCCACATGATGTCCCCGGTACCACGCCAGTCTCGGCATCTGGATGACTGCTGTAACCAGAGTACCAAATAGAAACTGATTCAAGCACATACTTTAGTATGTTTTCCAGTACTTTTTCCTTCCCTGGTTTTACTGCAACTTTTTAGTATGAATCACTTTTAATATAATTTAAAAACCTCACCTTGAGTAAGGACTTCTAGAGAAAATGTTGGGCAAGGTCAAGGCAAAACCCATCCATGCAGTTGAACAGAAGTGTCTTCCTTTACTGGGAGGATACTGCATCCAGCTGCCTCAGAGCTGGCAGAGCCTGTCCTCTCAGACACTATTTTTCTTTGACTTTCTTAAGAGTGAAAAATGTTTTCACCCTTAAACAGCGGTGGAATTCTGGATTCCCTCAACAGATATATACCCAGTGCCTTTATCAGCTCATGCACAGTGGCATAACCCTTTCACATGTCTTGCAACTGCCATTAAAACCTTCCATATATCTTCCTTTGGGAAGTAAGTTTTCTTTTTGAGTCAAGAATTAAGTTCACAGCCTCCCTGTCAAATAAACAACATGTTTGTTGTCACATGGCTGCTGACCAAGCCGTCTTTGAAAGTATGCACTTAGTGATTTCAGGCACCTATTCTCAGCCTTTCCTTCCACTGTCACACAGCAAAAATAATGCTTCATCTTCTTTACGATGTTTAACATTACTGTCCACCTCCTGCAATTCAAATTCTTCCCGGTTAAGTGGTATTCTAGCACTACCAAGGCAACAGTCCTATTGCACTGAATGATCTCCAGTCACAACACAAGGGAAAGTGCCTGCAGAAAGTACTCACAGTTCAAGTAGACAAGATTAAGAAAGGAGGATTATAATCCTTGCTTTATAGAAGGGGATTTGATGCTCACAGATTAGTCAACTTCTCCAGGTCAGAGAGTGCTCACAGACACAGCTGAGGGCAGGACTCCAACCAGGAACACCAGCCTCCTCTTCCAAGCAGGGGACAACATTTTACCAACACCAACAGTGCACACATTCCCCGTTCCAAAACACTTTCAACTGAGCTTCTAGTGATCAGAAGAGGACTGAAGAACAGTTGTCAAAAGTGTTGGAGTCATAGCACATAGCTAAGAGTAAGCTCATTTTGTGCATTCATAGAACTTTGGGATTTTGCTACTTTTTGTACAGAAAAAGTCACCATCATATATGCTTACTTATTACTAGCATTCCAGAATGGAGTTTTCCAGAGAAAGCTAACACAAAGACAGTAGTGAATGGCCACAACAGAACAAGGCTGTGTGAGATGTAATTCCATACTAGAAAGACACAGGACATCTGTACGATGTAGCACATGTTAGGGAGAACAGCAGTGCTAAAGGAAAAGAGGCAATGCTGGAATACTGGGAAGGAATACAGTGATGACTTAGTTCAAGAGCAAGCACGGAGACCACCTAGTTTAACACAAAAAGCTCTGCCAATCCCTCAAAACGCAGTAGGAAGAAGTTATAACACAACAACAACTCAGCAAATGTCTTGGACAAACAAAGGATCCACAAAACATATTGCTTGAGTGGGGTCCTCTATTTGAATAACTTACTTTGGGAATATAAAAACCAGAAAACCTCCAAAGCTGGTTGGGTAAGTCTTTACCTGTACAAATAATCACAGACAAGTTTGTCCCAAGGAAAGGTAAGAAGGAGAAAGTGAACTGAGCATTCCCTACAGCTTCATCTCAAAGATTCCCAAATTATTTTAAGCAAAGTAGGAAAATATTTTACTTTAGAATATGGATGATGCTTAAAATCAAAAATAGTCACAAAAGCAGTCCCTGTTCATCCCTGGCAGGTCACTATGATGGTCGCTGCACTACACATGGGTACATGGGTTCCAAGGAGCAGAGTCTATAGGAGGGCAGCACACAGCGTGTCTACAATGTGCGACCACCTGCCAGACAGAGAGAGTTGAAAAGTTGTTGTGTTGCTGCTCCACTTTTTACTGTATACTCTTTCATCCTTTTCTTTGCTAGTGAAGAGATTACACTTTCTTGCTGTAATAATAGCTCAAGATCAGGGATCTGCTGGTAGGGACCTTCTGAGCTGAAGTGACAGTCTGAGATGTGGCACATGTTTGAGGACTTTTATATGTAGAACTGTATCATCCTGCAAAGGTCATTACAAAGTCTGTGGAAAGTCAGACAGCAGTGAAGAGGGAAGAAAGTGTCTTTGGCACATGATCAGGGCTAAGATCCTTTCTCAAAGGCATTTATGGGATATCAGGCAGAGTGAATTGGAATTATGATGAGGAATCGTGCCATTAATGCCAGCAACAGATTAAGTGCTGCTGATTTTCCTGGTGTATAAGGTGGGAGAAGACAAGTTAGATATTGTGTGTTTATTGAAGCAAGAAGGTTAGAGATAAGACATAATCTAACCAAATCATGGAATGCAATTTGGGAAGACAGTCAAGAGTTATAGAGTCTGAATTAGTGGGTTTGTCTAATATCTCTAGGTACAATTATGCCCTGATGCAAAACAATTACTGGATTTAAGAGAAGAACACCAGTGAAGTGGGCCTGATCCTTCATTTGTTGATTAGCTTTAAGGACCAGAAAGAACACCTGCACATATCCCAGTGTAAAACTATTCAGGGAGTAGAAGGAAGATATCTTCAGCAATTTTGGCATGTATAAACTATGCAACAGGAGACACATTTTCTTTGCACAGAAAGAATTCAGATGGATTCAAATGTTTAAATACTTTCTAGGTTTCCATTCCAAGAGCATTTGGACTCATTTGCTATAAGCATGTTGTTATACCACATGACTGTTCTGTCATCTTTGTCACATACACGCACTTAGTTTGCTAAGGCCTTGCCTATAAGAAAGGTTTTGCTTACCAGTTAGCAGTTTCAAAGTTAAAAAATATTTAATTTTAGAACTGGGCAGAGCATTTTCAATGAAAACTGAAGCCATGAAAAAACTGACCAAATTCTCATTGCAAAGCCTCCCAACATAACCTTTGCTAACTTGTGCCTGGTTTCCTTATGAAATGCACAAGTTTGAAATGAAATCTGCTTTTCTTTTTTGAGGTTATGAACATACAACTCTTAAATTTGACTCTTTAAGGACAACGGTGATGAGCATTAATGTGGACTATCGCCAAATCTGTGCAACTTTGATTCTTACAAAGATATTTTTTTTTTTTTTTGAATGCACCAGTATGGTTAGGGAGGGATTCTAAAAAAATAACGGCACGTTATGAGACTTGACCAGAAATTACTAGAGAATATAATGGAGTTCTGGACAATATATTTGAGGGATATCTTTATAAGAGTTCTTTTAAAGACAGACTTTGGAGAGGAATTAGGCAAATCTAGCTGTTCTGTTAAAAGGGAGAGAAGGGCAATGAATTCTACTGTAGGATCTCTTCTTTTGCTGACTCAGTGAAGACATATTTGTCGTTCAAAGACAAATTAGAAAAGGGCATGGATCGTGCTATATAGATGCTCAGTCTCAGTTATCAGCCAGGTACAGGCAGTTTCCAACACATCTACCTCCAAGTGCATCTGAAAAAAAAGGCAATCTCTTCTGGTGGATGTGGACAGAACGTCTTTGTCAAAATTTGAGTTTGAGCAAATACTGCAAAGCGGTTTAGCACAGGGAGGATTTGTCCCTGCAGAAATTGACACAAATTCCTTTAGGACAGGGGCATCTACCCCAACCACATAGCTGGGATTGCCAGCAGATAGAATTAGGAAGACTGGAAGATAACACTGTGGCCTAATGTAAACTCTTAAATCTGCTGTAAACAGAGTGGTAACATTGGCACACAGTAAAACTGGTATCTGTCATTGCACTCCCAGAAGCAGGCGTAGGGAAGGACAAGAGACATGAGTGATTTTTGTCATCTCTGTGAATTTGACTCGGGGAAGAAGCCAAGCTGACAGAAGGTGTGGCAAATAGCTAACATTCTAGTGGTGGTGGGTAAGCTGGAGTGATCATGCAGGACGGAATAGCTGGAGATCAAGTGGAAGAGAACAGTTTGCGATTCCTGCTATGTGCATGGTGCAACTTGGAGTAACAGGCTTGAGAAGGCAGCATTCCTGGGTGTCTCAAGCTAGACTAATAGGAAAGGCCAGTACTCAAAAAAGAAATTTATTAGGGACTTTCTGACATACTTGTTGGGCCAAGGCACATCTTTAAGAACATATATCCATAATTTTCGAAAGCATGGTTTAGGAAATAGGAACTACTACAAGCTTAAATTTAGGGATATGTCTTTTTCCTTCTTTGGCTTCGGATCTAAAACTCATACATTTCAAAATTATAATCTTGTGAGAGATCCTGAAACAGAAAAACCACCTCCTCACAGCAGGGGGCTGCCCCTAACAATCTCTCTTGGGTCCAGATGGAGTCCATGGAGAGGCAGTTTAAGTGCATCTGGATGGTATTCACAGAACTGCAAGTGCCAGGAGAAGGGTATAAACTGATGCTGATGGTCCAGCAGATATTTGGCCCTCTGTGGTCTATTACTCTGATCTTACTGGACTTCTGAACTGGCTCAGTGACCCTGACATGATTGCAGTCACAGCAGATCGCATATTCCTGGAAATCATTTGACTCTGCACAGGACATAGCCAAATAATTCTTCCCAACTCAGAGAAGCTGACTAACTCTGCGGGAACCTGTTTGATACATTACAGTCATCTTTAGACAGATCTTAAAGCCCAGTGGGATCCCAGCTCACTCTTTCAGATCTACTCCAGTATCCCACCATCACTTTTTCCCTGTGTTCCTATAGGAGAGGTTTGTTGTCTCTCAGAACAGAGCCTAGGAAAAATATCAGTATTTAATGAAAGCTAATAAATCCACCCAAAGCACCCAACAGCACTATGCAAAGGCATAATTATGGCCTTGCAAGAGCTCACCATGATCTGGCTGAAGAGCACTGTATCAGAGCTAATAAACCCTGTCTGACTAGTTACAAAGGGAGCAGAGCATCTGCCAAATGATAGCATTTCTTAGCTTCCTAGTCTTCTGAGGGTTTTTTGTTGAGTTTTAAAACTTTTTTTTTAATTTAATTTTCTTCTTTTTCTTAGGCCTGGAGATAAATAAGTCTCCACGTTGGGTCGTACTACTTAAGGCAGCTTCTCCTTGGGTTTGGTAGTCCTGAATCACATTGACACAACTGCAATGCTGAACTGTGTTGTAGGTTAGAACTTTATTTCCTGGGCCAGGCAAGCTCAGCAGGCTGTAACTGCCTCCAGCTGCCTGGGAGAAGAGGAGTCTGGCTACACAGCAGTGCTCACAGGTCTCTGAAGGAAAAACAACTTCAGTTTATCTTCACTCACAAGCCCCAAGGACCAACTCTTTCCTTTTTTCACTACCTTTGCTCCTTCCAACAACTTCAAAGTGCACACCATAAACTCAGATGGGCTGGTCACTGGTACATACAAAGAGACTCTCCCCCTACTACAGGGTTTTTGGGCATTACCACAAGACAGGCAAATAAAGGTAGTGTTTAGTAACTGAGGGGAAAAAAAAAACTAGTATGGCCCAGCATGATAGCCACGGGGCACGCCAGCATGATAGCCAAGTTGGGCACGCCAACTACTAAAAGCCACATGGAAGTACTGAAATGAACTTTAATTCATGGGATGAGATTTTTCAGGAGGGTTATGTATCCAGTGACAATGTTTAAAAAGTAAATGCACAAAGAAGTAATGTGCCTCCAGAACTGTAACAAAAAGATTGCATAGAAAGTTATGCATTATGGATGATTTAGCAATATCATAGATAGCACAGGCTCCAGCAAAAAGAGTGAAATCATCCCTATCTTCCCATTTGTCGGCAGAATTTTAACAAGGGGCTCCTGGGAGCTCTTGGGGGCTCCTCCATGGCTCAACAGACAAATTAACTCATCAAAGGGAAGGTAGGGATGATTAACTAACAAGAGCCCCCTCCAGCCCATCACTGGCACATGGTTATTTCACCCAGATGGTGTTCACCTACCTGAAACTGGTAATGACAGTCTCGGATCGGATTTACAGAAAAACATAGATAATAAGGTGCCGCAAGAGTGACATGATAGGAGTTATTGGTCTGTGATGCTCTAGACTGTGCCAGAGGCAGCAGAGCTGTTTTGTAATATTAGCCTCTGTTTTGTAACATTATCCTCTCCGCCCGAGAGATTTCCTGCTGCAAATGGGAGACTTGGTCTTCAGAGAAGCATCTGACCTGACCCTTTCTGTATGAAAGTGGGATCAACAGCAAAGAAAATGACAAGAGATGGCAACACTCCCATCACACACAAGCAGAAGCACTTTGACACCCTTTCACTGGAAATGGATGAATGTCTCTGCAGTGTTAAGGACTCTGTGATATTTTCTTATGTCTCAGAAAAAAAATCCACAAGTTATTTTGGCTTTTCTCCAGATGCAATTGAAGTGACAATTGCCAGTGTTTTGCCTGATATCTTCATACTTATGTGAAGAGTGATAGTTGGGCTTTTAAGGGCAGTCAATACAGCCAAGAAAATCCACACCAGTCCTGGTGGGAGAAAAAAAAGTAAAGCAACACAAAAACAGAAAAAGAATTTCAAAAATATGTGTCTCCCTCAGAAAGGTAGAAATAAAAGCCTATTGCTCCTTTTGTGCATGCCCACAGGGTCAAATGCCTAACAGGGCCCATCCAAGCAGAGGTCAGTAAGCATGCACTTAGATTTCATTTATTAAAATAATTGCATATGCATCCATTTCAATCTGACAACTTTAAAGTCCAACAACAAGCCTGTGAAATGGACACGCTCGGTACCTGTGGAAGCTACAATTAGCACAAGAAGTAGGTTTCCTTTTATGAAAATCTGACATGAAAACCAAGGCCAGACAGAGAACGCTCTTGATTGGCACTCATCTTCCTCTGAAAACTAGAATTTGGCAATAAAAAGTGTGCTGGTTTTGGCTGGGGTAGAGTTAGCTTTCTTCACAGTGCTGGGGTATGGGGCTGTGTTTTGGATTTGTGCTGAACACAGGGTTGAGAATATAAAGATGGTTTTGTTATTGTTGAGCAGGGCTTACACAGAGCCAAAGTCTTTCCTACTTCCCAAACTGCCATGCTGGCAAAGAGCCTGGGAGTGCATGGGAGGCTGGGAGGAGATACAGTCAGGACAGGTGACCCAAACTGACCAGAGGGATATTCCAGACCATGTGACATCATGCTCAGTATATTAAGCTGGGGGGAAGAAAAAAGAAGGAGAGGTTTGGAGTGATGGCATTTGTCTTCCCAAGTCACCGTTACGCGTGATAGGGCCCTGTTCTCCTGGAGGTGGCTGGACACCTGCCTGACCATGGGAAGCAGTGAATTAATCCCTTGTTTTCTCGTTGCTTGTGTTGAGTGGCTTTTGCTTTCCTTACTAAACTGCCTTTATTTCAACCCATGAGTTTTCTGGTTTTTACCCTCCCAACTCTCTCCCTGTCCTGCTGGTGGGGGGG
>NW_020955318.1:616557-617805 GCF_003031625.1 Empidonax traillii
GCAGCAGAGGAACACAGGAATAATTCCTCAACTTCCTGCTCCATGTAATTCTGCCTAGTGGGCTTGAACCAAATGACCTCCTGAGACCCCTTCTCATTTCAACCATCCTGTGATTCTGCAAAACCCTCCCCTGCTCCAAGTTCGTTCTTCATCCTTTACCACCCACATTGTCACCAGCACAACCTGGCTGCCCACACCTCACCAAGAAACCCTCCCAAAGTGGACACCAATAGACCCAACATCCTCTTACCTGAATCTCAACACAGCCTGGCAGAGTGCAGTACATTGGAGCTAGATCCAGCTAGTCAAATATAAATAAAAGGAAAAACAAGTTCTGAATACTAGAAGACTTTTAAAACTCTTATCATACCCTCTTTTTACTTATGGTCACTGATTGCTCTGTGCAAGTGCACAACCCTGCGTATTCTTGCAGAAGTAAAATTCTCAGTGAGAAGTCTCACTTCCATAATGTTTATTTCCTGCACTCTGATGCAGCTCCTGAATCATTATGTCCCTGCTTAAACAACAATGTGGGAAAAACACAACTGGGTTTTTTGCAAAGGTTTTGGAGTACTTTCAGAATTTTTTGTCCTCCAGGAAAAACTACCATTCCAGGAGAAAATTTCCATTGTTTCTTCTAGTAGGTCATGTGGAAGCAGAGTGTTCCTCTGACCAAACCATTCCTCCAGATAACCATTACTGCACCTCCTTGCAAGCAATCTCATGGTGAGACACTTTTACACCCAATTTCTCTATTTTCATGCCGGAACATCTCCTTTAGGAGAGATCTGTAGTCCCTCAAACCATTTGATGGACTGCCCCTCCAGATCTCTAGATTTAATATCACTGAGCCTTCAAGGAGCAGCTATGGCAGCAAACAAAATAGAGCTGTAGGAAGTTCTCTCTGTCCATTTGACACCTCTAACCCTGAAATGTGCTTAGAAGGGATGATCCTCCTGAACTTTATGAGATGAGCTGGATGGCTGTGAGTAGTTCAGGCAACTCAGAGATGTCATAAATCAACAAGTCAACAACACTTGCCTGAGGCTGCCACTGTGTCTCCTCACAGAAAATACTCTGTTCTTCTGATTATCGTCTTAGTGATTAGAAGTACCAATTATGGACCAGCACCCCATTGTTTTACTCACAGTAAAGCACAAAAGCACAGATGTGTGTGAGGAAATGGAAGTATTATTCCAGTGCATCACACAGCTCACGCTTCATGACAACACCAAAATCTCAATAGGT
>NW_020955318.1:618005-712541 GCF_003031625.1 Empidonax traillii
AAAATACTCTGTTCTTCTGATTATCGTCTTAGTGATTAGAAGTACCAATTATGGACCAGCACCCCATTGTTTTACTCACAGTAAAGCACAAAAGCACAGATGTGTGTGAGGAAATGGAAGTATTATTCCAGTGCATCACACAGCTCACGCTTCATGACAACACCAAAATCTCAATAGGTTTTGGGTTTGTGCTTTCATAAACAAAACTCAATGATTACTGCATATGGTAAAAAGTAAACTCCAATCATGGCCCTTCAGAATCATCACCACTGCAAAGTGCTAATTAATTTCTCAATCATTACGAAGCAAGACTGTTGCTTCATTGTGTCAAAATGGAAAATTCAGCCAAAGCAACCAGCTATGCATTGCAAAGGGGATGATTTCCACCGAGACCTGAACCCAGCCTTCATGGCTGAGTGTGCACGCATGCACAGTCAGAGCTCCGTGCCTGCCAAAGCTGCAGCCCATCACTTGCAAGCACAGGCATTAGGATCCTGTATGCACCTGCACAAAGGTACTGAAATAAAAATCAGACACTGGAGAAAAAGAGGCCTATAAAGCTGGCAGGGGGACATTCCTCCAGAAAGGCTGCAAATTACCAGAGCATCTGAGTATTAACTACTGTAGTACAACAAGAGCTACAAGTGGATAAGTTTTCACAGACACACATACACTCCTCTTTCTATGTTTAATCTCTTCATGGGGAAAAAACTGGTTTGACGTGATTCAATATCCAAATTTTCTCCCTGCAACAAATATACTCCATGCAATTTCCTCCTCCTGACCTACAAATGCACAATAGGTTAGTGGCACCAAGGAGAAAAGAATTCCTAAATGAAGCCTTGTCATGATTTTATCCTTCTGTAATAGCATGGGTCAGAGTTAATGTTAAGTGGGATGGGGCAGCAGTGGAAGAGCATACGAGGGTTAAGATGGACCGTTTAGCAGCAATTAGCAATGATGCATAGTGCAAAAATAGCAACAATTAAAAAATAAAAGTTACACTAGAAAAAAAAATAATGGAAATAAATTTAACTATTTAGCCAATCAGCATTTGTCTAAGAAAGGCAAACTTTCTGTTGTTGTTGTTAAGTAAATGGACAAGAAAAAAAACAGACGAATTGTATCAGAAATATTTACTTCCCACTAGCAATGAGTCAGGGAGTGTTTTTCTAACAAAAGACAGAGCTACTGTCCCACATTTTTGTGACCCTCTCTGCAGTTCCAGGGAGGAAATATTTAGTTCAACATTATGGTAAGCTAGAATACGGCTCTATTTATGTGACAAGTTGACAACATACAATTTCATGCTTGTTGAACTGATCTGTGTTATATATTCACTGTGAATATTATGAAGCCTCACCATTATAAATATGAAACAGTATACACTTATTCAAAATAACTCCAGCAGTAGCAATTTATAGCTTGGTTGTTTGTGTGCTTATGAAGTCCAAATGCCACCTTAAGAAGCTGCATCTCACTAAAACAGATGTGGAATGTGACTGTGACCAAAGTGGATTTAAGATGACCTCTGTGAAAGCAGGCTATTACATTTTCGTTTGTATGGCAGCTGACACCAGTTTGTATTTAGCTATGTAGCCACTGGGAACACAGTGTAACAAAGTGTCCTCAAGGGCTGGTTTTAACACAGGCCAAGACATCCGCCTAATGACCTAATTAGCTCACTACTGTTCTGGTGAGCGGCAGTCTTCCCTCTCAGAAAAAGGACAGGTGCTCTACAGAGCAACAGCACAGGGAGCATCTCAAGCCAAGGCTGCTCCAGGTGAAATGTCTCCTTAATGGGACTGCGAAGGGGATCAGTTGCCTTTTCTTGATCGTGCGCCTGGGGAATGGTCTTGGTGGCCTCATACATCAAACAATAAACTCTCAAAGCAATTTTTTTTGCTCATTTGGGACTTCTTTCCTGCCTGAAGGTTTCAACCAAGATGCCAGGTTCTTGCATTAAAACAGAGATGTGTTTAGACAGTTTGTAGTTTGTCCAAGCAGGAAAGAAAAGGGAGCAGCAGCACACCTTGCTAACACTAGATACAGAGCATTTGCATAAACTCTTCCCAATTACATAGCAGCTGGTTCAAGTAAAATAAATTCCACTTACTGCTTGAGCCTTTTTAAATGTCAGCATAGCTAATCATAGATTATAGTTTACATATATCATCCCACACAGACAAGATGTTACTGTGCTGGTCTTCTATTTAGCAGACGCAGAGACCTGAGTCAGGCCAGAGACACTGGAAAAGGTAATGCATACAAACACGCAAGAAATGTGACATTGCTCCATCAGGAATATAATGCTTTTACCAAGCGTCTGCTGTTTTCTTTCCCTGGAACTGAGGGTCTTTCTCCTAGTCTCACAAGTGATTTTTATGATACATTGTTACCTTTTACTGTTCTTATAAAGTTTCCTATCCCAAATCTGCATCTTTAGCCTTTTATGTTTATTGTTGTATTAAACTCGCAACGCTGCCTGTTTCCCTACTAAATCTATCCCATAACCACATACTGTATGTTCATTTCTCTAGGACCTTAGTAGCTCTTATCTGTTTGCTTTTATGATCTCTTATGAACTGTTAGGAATAGCAATTTGCAGCACTGTTTGTAAAGTCATCTCAGCCTGAACTCAGCCTTCCCCTTTTTTGCCACACAGCGATACTCTCTGCAATGAAATCCCATTTGCCACAGAAGCATTTCATTACAGGAGGCATTTTAGAGGGACAAAAGTTCCCAAGTACACTACGTGTGCCTATCATGTAAAACACTCTATGTGTATGAATCCAAATTTCAGAAAAACTACTTAATAGAGCAGGAAACTACATGTTGATAAGAGATGGCCCTGTTCTGCTTCCAGATTCACCAATATGCTCTATGTTACTGCCCAGAGCTATTTTGTTTGTGCCCTCCGAGTCCTCAGACAGGCTGCTATGTCATGCATACAATCTCAGTCCTTTCAAGTGCTTTGACGAGCTTTATTCTGCCATTATGCCATCTAGAACATTAAACACAATGTTTAAGTTCTATGTTAAATCATGATCAGTTCCTATTAAGTGTTCCAAGCTCCTCATTTTTATCAACAGTTACTTTATTAAATCCTTAATAATATAGATGGAATAGTTAGTTAATTTGTGTGTTGAGCCATGGATGTTAATTTGTAAACATAATAACATACTGCAATCATTTGCATAATAGCATTTTAATCTTTTTAGTAAAAGCTGTAATTCCCTACAAAGTACGCTGCAGTAGAAACTAAGTGACTATTGGTAATAATAAAAAAGGCCTTAAAATTCTGATCCTATTATAGTGTTGGAACATACCCAAACTGCTACCATAATCTCTGAAATGTTACTGTTCTCTGATTTAGGTGTCTGTGTCAAGAATAAAAATGAAGTATAACTGGTAGCAGTAGACTATTTCCTAAATGTAATTTAGTATTCACTAAGCACCAGCACTTTGCAAATAGCTCTGAGGCTTTCCTTCAAAGTTCAGAGCTCTAGTTATGCATATTGTGTGAGGTACACCATGCAGCTCACCTCCAGCCTCTGTTGTGCTGAATAGATGGCTATGATAAATCATGCTGATTTGGCACTGAAGGGCATCAGCCATCAAGGATTTGACTACCATGTCTTTTTTTCCCTGAGATTATATCTCCTTGAACTGCCTGCCCTGGGCTACTAGTTTTGGAGAAAATTAAAAAGTGGAAAAAATGTTAGGGAAGGCCACTACAGAAAGTCTCTATAGGTTCAGTTCTCTGGAAACCCATTAACACCAGTCACAAGACTGGCAAAGAAAACACTGGTGGTTGTTTAAAAGTCAGGCCAAGTCATTTTACGCAAGATCTGGTAATTCATTAATCAGTCTGGCTGCAAACCTTGAATGAATAACCTGCAATGGTGAAAGAGGCTGGCAGCACCACAGAACATGAGGGAGCTTATAATCTGAACCAATGCCCTGGTGATGTTTAAGGATCCCCTCAACACTCATCATCTTCCTTATACAAACTCTTCCAAATAAATAAGAAATCATTTATCTCCATGAATTTCCCTGCTGCCAAGGGCAAGACAGTCTGCATTTCACTGTGCATTTCTTTTTCTCCTCACATTCTCATTGCTTGTAATACAAGTACTTTTTGGCAGTCTACATAGTTGTCTTTTTAGGTTTTCCAAATACATGGCACACAGAACGGCATTGTAAAGTAACCTGGGCTACACCTATACAGAACAATTAAAAACAAAGTAATCAAACACAGTGAACATCTCTCTGGAAAACAGAATTATGTAAACAAATTATGTAAATAAATGAAATCTGCAGAAGGGCAAGCAAAGTGGGTTTTCTGAAGTCTTTTTAAAGGCTAAAAAAAGGGTTTTGCCAAGTACAAGATTTATGATTTTACACAGCCTCATTTTACTTTAACAGGTAGTTAACGGGCTGCATTTTCTCTTAACATCAGTTATTTGCAAACAATGCCAACAAAGAGATACACCCACCATAGATATCTTCTCTCTCCATAATGCTAGGCATGGGTCATAAATAATTTTAAACGTGGCTAATCTTACATGATATGGTATAATATATATGAAGAAGCCTTGAGGAACAACAAAAAATTTTTGTGAACAAAAAGCTTTCTCACTAGTGACACATTAAGTTGTACAGTTGTTCACAATTTCACATTGCATTGGCTTTGAGAATGAAAAACTAACCATTCTGATTTTCTAAAAGTAGTCAAATCAATTTTTTTACAAATATAATTTTTTTAAGTCTATTTCTTCACAAAAGCAAATCATAAAAGTGAATGGTGCAGTGAACCGTCTAAATAGCTGGTCTTGGGTGACTTGTTAACTATTTACTTGCATGAACTTGTGTCAATAGACAGTGCCCTGAGGGGCAAGAACTCCTTCATTTTATCTTTCCAATAGTCAGAGCAACAGGAAAAGAATATTAGGTAAAAAAAAGAAGTGACGAAGCTGTGAATAGAAAGAAATCAACTAATTCATAATGTACATAAGTACAAACATTGATAAGGGGAGCCTCTGCGCTGGGGCAGACAGTCCAGGCTTGATTTGGGACTAGTATCAGTTACATTGGGGTGAGCAGAATAATGCAGTGATGAATTAGGTGTGTCTGCAAAATACTGGTGTGTTTTAATGCTGGAAAGGCCAGTATCTCATCACACCTAAGCAGATGAGAGCAGGGATTTATACTCAACACTTAAAAACTATCTAGACTAATTGGACCTTTATCTCACTTGGCTCCTGGTTGCTACCATAACTATTAATAATTTCTAGTCTGTGAGCTCCTGGTAAGCTTGTGGGTGCTTGGCTCAAGCGAGGTTTCAGGAACATAATTTGCAGTAAGACCAAAAATCCACTTTCTAAAATACAAGTCTTTCTTAAAAAAAGTGCACCAGAAACACTCAGGAACTTTGCACCATCCCTCACCTAGACAATGCCACACGTATTGCATTAATACCTCAAAGAAGAATATGTTTCAGTCAAGGTTAGGTTTGGCAATTAACACTGTACAGCTTGTGCAAGTAATGCTGCTCTTGTACTTCCCAGCATTTCTCATTCTGGTTCCTTCCCCTCCACCCCAATAGGCTGTATTTCTATTTTTGTATCACAACAAATCATCTGGAAGCTTAAGTTAGATAAAAAATACTATTCCCAGAATGATAAGAGAGAAAAAAAAAAAAGCAAATTGGTAAAAAAAGAATTTATTTTCTTTTTAAAAAAGCCAATGAGGATCAATATGGAAAAATCTAGAGACTGCCAAATGGAAAACTGCACAAAACTTTCATTCTCTCAGCTAAAACAAATAGTTCCTCACAGACTATGTGAGATAGTCTCTGGAGGAAGAAGACATCTTCTTCTGATCTTGAGCACCCCCAGTCGTCACATTACAGAGCGGCAGAGGCAAGAAATAGTGCAAGGTATCCAGCTGCATGATGGAGAATGGGGACAGGGTTAATGTATGGGAGGAGAAAATAACTGTTTCATTCCCATCTTCCAAGGCCAAGCAACCAAGAAATGTAAATGCAACACACTATGAAGCTGAAAATAGCCTAATTTTGCACTGCAGTATTGTAAAATACCATTAGGGTACAATTTGTGCCTACAGGTAAGCATGGGCCAAGCTGTGAGGTCAGAGACAGCGATGCAGCCTGCAGCAGAAGTCGACCGGTGTGAAGAAATCCAGGCATTCGCAAAGAAAACAACAGAATTCGTGCGTTTGGAAAGAAGCAGCATATTTAACTTCCAAACTATTATTTCTGACCTATTACTTGCTTCCTAGGTGCCTTCCTCCAGCTGCATTCCCCATTTCTCTACACATCCTGTTTCTCCACACTGGGGTACCTTGTCCTCAGACATATCCAAATGTGCCCATAAGAGGTTACCCCTAGTGAGGAGTACCTCATGTCACCAACTCCCAGTGAGGTTAACTACTAGCCTATCTGGTTGTCTTGTGTGCAACATGCTTTGATTGTCAGAACAGGAATTATTTCATATAGGAAGTGATAATTCCTATACAAGGCATGTAGGGGAATGGTCACTACCTGTCTGAGACAACTTAGTACTCTGCAGCTGTAGCCATTAGAGCATCCAGGCAGTAACACACAGGGTAAGCAACAACTCTGTGCTCAAGTTCCACTGGTTTTATTAGAATGATTTGTGTGCTTAGAATTGGTAAATACTTACTCGTATTACCTATCTGGAATTTACAGTCAGAAAGCCTGCATCTTCAACCTTTTCCTAAAGGAAAATGGCTCTGCATTTGGCTTTTGAAAAATGTGGAAAAATATGTCTCCTCCATTACAAAAAAAGCAAAACCAGTCTATATCACACTAGCTGCAAGTGTGGTCCCTGCCCCCCTGCCTCCCTGCCACCGACCATCCAAACCAAGTCACCAGCAGGCCATACCCTGCCTGGGGCAGTACAACTGCAATTCAAGAACAACACACGGTCTGGAAACTTTGTAAAACAAGGTGCAGAACACTATACAACTAAAGAAAAAAGCCTAAGCACAAGACTTTGCAGGCCTATTTTGATTTGATTAAAATTAATTTCAAGTTTCTTGGATGTAAATCACAGAAACTGAATAGAAAAGGACAGTTTCTGCTTTAAGTCCAGTGCAACTTCATCTGCATCAGGGAGATCACTGTGGGTTTAGAGTCGTATACAAAAAACAAATAGGATTTTATTCAGGACATCACCCTAAATAAGCACCTTATGATGTTGTTTTAGTTAATTTTTTCCAGCCTTTAAATTCCACCATGATAATTCGGGGCTTCCCTGAGCCAGTCGACCAGCTGTACTTCCTGGAGCTGTGGTACCTGCTGTGTGAGAGGTAGCACCCGTGGCTGGCTTTTGCACAAGGTCTTCCTGCCAGCTAATCAATTTATTGTCCAATTTCCTGGTCAGTGGACGATCTATAGCCTCTCCTATTACCAAGGAGGGAAGAAGGTTAGGATTTAGGAGGGGCACAGCTGCCCGAAACCATGAGGCGGAGAATTATGAAGGCTTTACACAACAAAAGAAAGAAGACTGGAGACGGAGATAAAGACACAATAACCCTCCTCTCATACACCCTGATCCCCAAGGCAGAATTAGAAAGAAAACATTTAAATCTCTCTAGTACCCTTCGACTTTTACTTTTAGACTGCTCTCCACCAGATCTACAACTTCTCTGCCAAATCCACCCTTTTTCTCCCTTATACATCAACAACGAGGACCTCTCGATTTGTGTGCAAAACAATCTTGCACAGTAAGGTTCTGAGTGGTAAAAACCTTTATTAGAAACGTTCCAACTATTCATCAATTAGCTGCTGTGCTGCACTCTGCTTCTTGCCGAGGAATTCAAGTAGAAGACAACAAACAACTTTTGACTTTTGTTTTGCTTTGTAGCTGACAACTGTGCAACTCCTCGCCGTGACACCACAGGGCAGTGTGCTCTAGGCACTCTTTAGTTGTTTTCTTTCAAAAATCCAAAGTTCCATTTAAATTCTTTCAAGGCTTCCCCCCACATCCCTCCAGATCGCAGGTAGATCTGCAGATCATGCAGATCAAAGGAACCAATCAGATCCCTTAACACATCACCACATTTGTTGTCTCTTAATGGGGGAAAAATAGTAAAACTCTTGTCCACTAGGGTAACCAAAAAAAAAAAAAAAATCAGAAGAAAAGCAAGCAAGGACTTTGCAATGTGTACTTGCATCACCTTGCCTTACCTCAAATATATTGGCGGGTTCATTGCTGTACTGATTGGAGATGATCTCTGACTGGTCACTATACCACTTGAGTCCCCCCAGAAAGCTGTCTGCATCCAGGTCGTTCACATCGAGTTCAGAGAGGTCAAGTTCTGGGAGATCTGGGCAAAGAGGCTGGTCTTCACCAACCAGAGCAGCACACTGCAGGATACAGCAACACAGAAATAGTTTCATTAATTACCAGGAATCTATTAACTTTAATATCATGTGATAAGAATTAAACCTCAATTTAGCTATGGCACAGGGTCACTAGGATTGATTTTTTTTTTCAGGAAAAAAACACTGAAGTATTTGATCATCACTAATACTATACAGGTATGCAAAGAGTAGGGGGAAACGGCAGGGCATAAGCTGCCTTCTCTGCCACATCTCTGTCCAGGGACAATAACTTTCCTTCTCCCTACACTTTTAGATAACAATCATGTTCAAAGCTTTAAATCCAACAGCAGAGGCCAAAGCATGTCCTTATTCTCCTGCTTCAGAGCAAACCAGTGCAGGTACAAGTTACAGATGAATACCTCTGGGCAAGGTCTGTCACGCATTTCCTGATGCATTCAGGTTAAAGAGGCACAGCCTGTTACAGCCTTCAGCCCTGGGGGCTAGCTCAAGCTGGAGATAGTCACACTTTCACTTCTACAGAACTTTACCACAATCCTTGCGGTCAGTCATGATGGTGGTCACCATATGGCATAAAGAAGTACGGGTTAGTGATGCTGCTGTGCTCTGTTCCCGGTGCATAGATCACAGCCACCCAGTTACATATCAGGGTCCCAGCAAAAGGGCGGCTTGAAATATCCTGATATTCTCCTTTGGGTGACAGGCACAGTCAGTTCACACAGCCTTTCACCTGCTTGGTGTGAACACATCTGCTACCCCAGACAGTTCCCTAAATGTCCTGAGAGAGAGGATGTAGTGAGAGAACCAAATGGGTTTTCCTCTTATGGCATCCTCTGATTCAGTAATCCTAAAGTAGAGACGGTCTGTGAAACATTTTGATTGAGGCAGTAAACAAAGTCCCAGGAATCCTCTTCAGCAGTGCAAAATGTTTTGTCTGCACAACTTAGGAAGAGAGTGAGGATAAATACAAACAAACCTGGAATCAGTATCCTTTTATATGCTAGTATGAAGCTAGATAGGGTATCGACTGACCTACTATTGAAGAAAAAATTAATAACATATATCCACTTTAGCACGGCAGTTGAAATGTTAAGAGTATCCTCCGAAATCATTTCCAAATTATGGAAAACATGCAGTAACAGTTTGGCAAATAGCTGGGTTCCATATGTCAATGCTGCTCAATTAAGTGATTCCTCCTGCACTGTACCATGTATCCTTGTAATTCACCTCCCAACACCTACATCGATACGTGTGTACGGCAACGCACACGTAACGCTGCAAAGGCACCAGGCGCTGAATGGTTAAAAGCCATCTGAAGTCAACTGAGTCTAAGGACATCCACCCTGAGTATTTCTAGCAATGTGTTATGGATGGCCAACAGCAGGACCTTCTCGACTCCGGTCAGTTGACTGGGTGGTTTGAATGATTTCCCAACTTCTATTTGGACTGAAGTCAATGCAGAAAGCGCCACTTTCTGAAGGCAGATGTCTGTAGGGCACTAACGCAGTGTCCATGGATGTGAACTGCTCAATACTGGTTATGTCACTCTCACAAGGACCGCCTTTCACAAGAATGCAAGCGAGAGCTGCTGAAGGTGCATTTCATTGAGGTTTTTGTCCCTGTGAAGCTCAGAGCGTCTGCAGTGCGCGGGCTGGATGCAGCAGCGCAGCCGTGAGCAAAGATTTTGTCTGTTGGCACAAAGACTTGGTGCAGCTGGTGTGAGCTATAATTTACCAGACAACTTCTACATCGACCAGGACACTAGGAGATAATCACAGAACAGGCCAAGGGGCAAGGAAGCTGAGAGGCTGCAAAATGAAGCTCTGAAATAGCAGTTGTTTTTCTTATTTAAGGAGCTGCAGAACTTTAAAAAGTCAAAACCCCACTTAAGTAATCTTAACTGCACACAATTTTTTTACCATTATTTTGGGCATAGGAAAAAAAAAATTAGAGGGTTTCCTTTCTTTTCGTGCGAGACACAACCTTCTGGCAGCAACCTTATAATACAGAGATGACCTTTTTTGATGCTTGGCCGAAATCTCTGATCTCATTAAAGGATAATCTAGTTTTTGACTGAAAAGGTAGATTCTCAGCATCATTCTCAGGTTTGTGTTGTGGAGGTCAGTAGCTTATAACTGATGCCACAGACTTCTAAAGTATCCTGCTGATCTCTTACTGCTTTCATTTATAAAAATAGCTTCACTCTGTGAACCACCTACTTAAACATGTTTACTTTTGGTAATCTGCATTTTTAAGTTCCTACAGTGGGCTTTTGAAGCAATATAAACAATGGTATTAACAAAAAAAATTTCTGCTCATCACAGCTGTAGTGACTGCAATGTCACCTAAGACATGTAACTGCTGAAATTAAGTATACATGCCTTGCCAATGTTGACATGATAATAAAATCAATGTTTCTGAATATGACATTATGCTTCTAATCTGAGACACATTAGTAGCAAGTGTTCCTGTTATTAATTTATATTTGGCCTTTGGATGATGCCAGATTTAACACTCCAAGTCCTAAACCTGTCCTCATCTGACACACTGATATTTACTGTTTTCCTATACATCTGTAACAGGTGCACCTGCATTGCTAGCACACATTTTACTGTCTTCCCACAGTTATTTGATATGATAGTTATACCATAACTATAGCATTAATTTTACAGTAACATTTAGGACGATAAAGCAGCCACTAAACACAAAAGGCTAATTACTGTGCGTTATTTCACTCCAACAGACCTTTTTTCCTCTTAGTTCAGGTGCAAACAATAAATTAGCTCAACTGCACTGATGGTAATGAATCATTATAATTAAGTATAATTCTCCATTAACCTTTTGGATGTTTTTGTGCCTTTGAAGGTAAATTTAAAAAAAAAAAAAAAAAAAAGAAAAAAAGAAAAAAGAAGACTGGACTTGTGCCATATTAATTATATTAATGAAAATATAATCTGCATTTTATTTTTAACAAGTTTTTCAAAGTGCCAAGGGGATGAACTCAGGAAAGAAAGAGAGCCTTGACAAAATGTGTGTCGTGGATTCTCTCTATCAATCTTTGCAACCTTACTGTACATCACCTTCATTAAGCTGTGAAGCACTGGGGACGCTGATCAGCTACAGTGATGCAGGCCTTTATTAAGCAACACGCTGTCCTGTCATTATGAGAGCGAGAATATAATACATTTTACACTGACAGCAAACATTAATGATTCAAAAAATGAAAGCTGCCTCCAGTACCTATGCCTGCATTATTTTAGCTCAGTAAAGGTGATCCCCTGAGCCAAAGCAGCACGCAGACACTAGTACTGCTACAGGAAGTGCAATGCAGGAGCACACTGGCAAAATCCTACCCACAGTTAATCCATCTACCACACAATTAATATTAAGATCAAACCCTTTTTTTCTTCCTTTTTTTTTTTTTCTCTGCACTATGAAAAAGTCATTGACATAAATTATCTGTTACTAGCTTGAAATTACTGCTGGAACTCTAGTGATTAAAATAAATCTTCAGTATTTCCATATAAGCTGGTTCCTCAATCAGCTCCTAGCAGCATTAGGAATAATACATGATGGAAAAATGAAGCTACGGCAGCTGAGACCCATGCTACAAGCCAGACAACAACCCACAGGATACTCCAGCTACTCAGAAACAATTAGGACTTTGGAGCCAGAAAGTCATCCACTTACAGCCTTGACTCATAATAGCTACAGGACATATGAATTATCCATATCTATTCTACTTTACCAAGAAATCAAAACAAGATAAGACCAATTACAATATGCAAACAGAAATCAGCGGATACAACAGCAAGCTGCAAATATTTAAAACATGACAAAATGACTCGAGAATCCACACACATGCTCTGCCAGATAGGAAAAACATATTGGAGAACATGGGAACGTTTTTACTTTAGATAGGTAGCTCTCTACAGCATTGAACATCTTATTTAAAAAACATCGCCTGTAACCTGTTTTTCCCTTCCCCATTGCCCGAGGGGACCATTTTAAGCACTTATTCCAAGCCTGAAGCCAGAGGATTAGTTCCTTTGAGCAGGTCTGTATTTGGGATTCCTCTCCATGGGGTCCAAAGAAAGTTTGACTCGCTTCACAAGTTGCCTGAACTTTCAGGTAACGCTCCATTTTGCTGAATGCAAACATGTAGAAATCCTCAAACCTCACATTATACTCCAGAGATTACCACGGGGCTGCTTGCCTTTTTTTTTTTTTTTTTTCCTTTATGAATTGTAGCCAGCAGAAGCTGTGGATTTGATGTATTGCCGTCTATTTTTACACAAGCAGCAGCAGCAGCGGCGGCAGCAGCAGCAGCAGTTCACACAGTCCTGCATAAACTCTATTCTCATGGTTCAATCCTGTTGTCTCTGCTGTACAGTGGGATTTAACCATTTGTTGGACTATTCGGATTGACTGCGAACCCTGCTCTACGGGGCATTAGCTACAGCGTCAGTATTCCAATACCACAAGAAGCAGGGAAACGTCTCCTTCCAGAAATCTCTTTTAAAAAGCATCTAAAGCCAAACAACAGGGTATTCATTCCTGTGTGCATGTTTGTATTCTGCCGCTGATAAACAAGGAAAAAACCTTCGACAGAGCACAGTGAAAGAAGCAATTAAAATTTAAAGCCAATGATTAATTTTAACTAGTTTGTTGGGGTTTTTTTACAGAAACGTTAGTCTTATTCTAAATAAACATGGCATTTTTCCAACCAGGCCACTAAACGCCACTGGAAATGCCACTTCAGACACCGATTCATATCAATATCTTAGAGCATAAATATTGCATATGACGGGAAAGCGAGCCAGAGGCACATGAAAATAGTTTCCAACTGCAGGAGATACTATACTGATGACAGGAGCTCAGCTTTGATTTGCTCAAGGCATCGCAGAGTAACCTTAAAATAACAAACTTACTGGAGTTAAGATAAGATATGGACTTGTTTGCAAAGTATGTTGCCTCGGCCGTCCTGCCAGTTCCCTGGCCAGCCCACCGTCCCCGCCACCGCCCGCACCCCACGCGTCACCCACGCCGTGCACCCCTCACCTCGAGATCACTCCATACAGAGTCCTGGTTGCACATGTCCCACGCCATCCAGCTGCGGAGCAACGGCAGGAAAGCTGGCAAACTACAGTCCAGAGGCAGGCAGGCAGGCAGCAGACACTCATGCAGGCAATGAGACCCTCTCTGAGAGTGAATCGAAGGCACCTGTCTTACTACTGTTCCCCGTCACATGACAAAGCTATTAAAAAGTAGGCTGGGCTGTCACTCATCCAGCCTTCTGGTGCCGCTGCTCCAGCCCGTGACGTCAGCCAGGGGCAGACCCAGCCTGAAGTGAAGTAAATCTTTGCAAAACCCGCTCAGACCTCGGCGGCCGCAGCACCACGCTGCGATTCAAAGCAGATTTCCACGCCACACCCCTGAAACACTGCTCCTGCCGTAGCATAGCTGCTATCCCTACCCATCTTCTCTAATTTCTTGGCTTGCTTTCTTTGTCTTCCCCCCACACCCCGGCACACAATAGGCTGAGCTGTGCTTAATATAAAGAAAAAGTGAAGTGACTCCCAGCCGAGCTACAGCCTGCATGCGAGTAGCCCAAGCCCAGCCTTACAAGTGCCTGCACCGGCTCCTCGGCGCTGCCCCCTTTGGGGAGCCTATCCCACAGTTCAACAAAAGTTACACCACCTTCCAACATTTTTTTTCCATTCGGGGATTTTGCACCTTGCCAAATATTTTGGCTAGGTTAATGGTTTCTCAGCGATAGTTGCAACTTAAGTTAGTTTTCCCACAACAAATGCATCAGCAACACCCCTCACCCCCACCCCAGCATTTCTCTGGAATGGAGTAAGCATCTATAAAAACCATTCCTACAGTTATCTCACCTGCTCCGAGGGGGGAGCCTGATCCTGTTCCCAGCTAGATTACAGTATGTTTAAGCTGTGCTTTAATCACTTCTCTGTCTCGGTGTATTCCCCAAGAAACCATAGCTGTTACAAGCAACTGCCTCAGTCCTGCGCAAGACCACCCTGACCCACACCTGCCTCTCCCTGTAATCTGCCTCAGAACATTTCTATACAAACACCACACCATAACCTTTCTGACCTGGACTCAGCATTTGTTCATTGAAATTAAATAAATTTTAAAAATCTCTTGTCGTGTGAAAATCCAGACACACCGTTAAAAGACACGTCTCCTCATCAAAGTCTTTGCCAGACAACAGGGGCTGCTGCAGGTGCAACTGGTTTATGATGCCCCTTTGCATTGCATACACAACAAACTCCACGCACCAAACTGAACTGCAAAACGTTGCCCACAACAGGGAAAGAAAACCCACAAATAAAGGTCATGTTTAACTATCCCCACCTGCCTGCTTGTCTTATTGTCTTAAGCTGCAGTTTTTTTAATTACCTGGGTGCAAAAAGTCTTGTGAAATGTAAGCACTGGCTCTGTCGTGCTGGGCTACCAGTCAAAGTTACAAAACTATAACTGATCATCCTCCATGTCATGAAATATTCATTTTCATTGTTATTTGCAAACTCGAGTATTCTGAAGGCTAAACGAATTCAATTATTATACAAGAGTATGGCAATTTTGCTGAGAGAAAAAAATAAATACGAAGTACAATTCTTAAATAGCCTTTTTCTCACAGACATTTGAAACTTCAGAAATGGTAGGAGGTCTCAGATATATTCTTTGCTTATTTGTGTTCCCTTGTAATTCATTATTGCCAGTCCTGATAAAATGTATATTTTTCCCAGCTTGTGCTTAAGTTGCAAATCACATCACACTGTCATATTTTCACCAAGCACAGATGACAAAAATGGCATTGTTCTTACTTTACTTAATTAAAAAAAAAAAACACACAGCAAAATACCAAATGACTACAGAAAGCCTTTCCTACAAATAATTAAATTAACGGTATTGCTTTGCTCTCATGACGAAAAAAACCTAATTTCCTTCCCAATTATATGCTGATTTAATGATAAAACTGCAGTAAATTATTAAGATCTGTGGCAAAGGTGAGTACCTCTACCCCCCAAACAGTCAACTGTGAAATAATGCTGGGCACCTGCCTGCCTGGAGTAGAGTCGGTTCTTATTAATTATTATCTGTGGATCCATGGTTGGTGGAATATTCTCCTTCAATACCTACTTATAATTGTGTTCATTGACTGTGCCAAATCCATCATCTTTTTTTTTTTTTTGAAGTTTCATTCACACCTTTTATAGAAATGTATTTACACTGGAACATTTCATATTGCTGTTTTGGATATTTTGACCTGCTCATGTTGTTTCTATTTTCTACATTTCCACTTCAATGCTTTCCCTTCAAATTAGCAAGTTAACTGATAAATAAAAACTGTGACCTTAGCAGTGCTCTCACCATACAAGCTTTAGAGATTGAAGAACTTTTTTAGTGCACTGTGGACGGTGTGACCAATACGTAATAATTACAGAGTCCCCCAGAGCTTTTCTATGGCCACATTATAGCTTGAACTTTCCTGGCAGTTCAGTGTTACCTGGAAGGGATGCCAAGCACGATTCCAACTACAAAAGACTGTGAGATTTCAACAAGGGTTCCCCCATCGCTTGGGAAGAATTTTTTTTTTTTTTAACTGAAGTGTCTAATACCAGCCATAGTATAAATTTACCCACTAGAATCTTTTTTTCACATGTTTTAATGTGGTTTTTGAGCATAGTGATTGTGAGAGGAGAAAAGCAAGGAAGGCAGCTGCAGCGCTGGTGTAGTTTGGAAATGGCGCAGCCTCCACATATGTAAATGAAACCTGTGAAACCCAGCCAGCACCTAAACTGCTTCCTCAAAGGAAACCTTGTCTTCTGAACGTTCCCTAGTAGCTTTAGCAATGCTCTTCCCTCTGTTTTGACAACACTAAAGAATTGCACAATCATCTTTTGTGGGGCAATATCTAAGCACACACACACACATACACACACAGGATATTTGGTTCCATAACAAACACATACAAAGAAAACCCTCCTTCAGTTGGTAAAGTCTTTGGGTTTGTTCGATCCAATCTGCCCTGCTGAAAAGTCCATCATCAGACAACTTCCTCAATCCCTGTATTTCCTCTGGTTTTAGGCTACTCTGTGCTGAGTCTCAGCAATTCCCAAATTTTGCCTTTTCTTCTTTAAGGGTCAAAATTCAAGAAAGTTCTGTTAAGCCTTCTAACAGCATTTGGGCACAAATTTGCAAATCCTGACATATTTCCAACAGGACTGGAAGGTATGCCTGCCTGCAACAACAAGCAATAGAAATCAAAGACTGAAGCCTTCAAGCCCTCTGTCCTTGACTTTTTCCTGGATTTGGAATTGATTTTATCTCTTTCTCCTCTTCTTTCACTCACATTTTCTAACTATGGTCATGTTTTTATTCCCTGTAATTTAGCTTTCTTGAAGAAGCTACTGATTTTGGAGCCCTCATGATTTCAGAATCCAAAACTTAGTCCCTTCATTATGGCACCAAGGAAGAAAGATTTTGTTTCCTTGCTACTTTTCCAGTAGAGGAAGGACAATAGTGCTGGAGTTTCAGCCAGATGAGGTTTGCAAACCAGTTCTCACATCAGTTCAACCCTTTCTGCTCAACCCTCCAAGAGTGAATGGCCTTACAGCAAAAGATCAGACAATGCTGTATATAAAACAGGAATCTGCACTCCAAAGGTGTGTTAGCGTGAATGGTGTTCTATATAAAGTATATGTACCCTATTAATTTTTTATTAGAAATCATCCTTCTGTGCATCTTAACTCTTATTTTTTGCACAGCACTGTATTTGTTTTCTAGTCCATTCTCTCTGTTCCACTTCTATCCTATTTGTTTGCTCCTTTTTTTTTTTTCCCCTCCTCATCTTCTTTTCCGTATTTATCAAGTTCATCCTACCCAGAATATACCTTCAATAGCAGAAGCCAGTGAGTCAAACTCCTTGAACTTCTGGGTTCATTGGTGCAGTAATTCTACAATGGAATAAAGCAGTGTGCCCTCTGCAGTTTTGCTAGGGCAGTTATGACCTGAGATTTTTTTTAACAAAGAAAACCCATGATGGTGCTCTGTACCAGCTCTCTGGAAAGCTCAAGAGATCAGGGCCAAATTAATTCCTGGCCCAGCTCTGGGTCACAGGCTGCTGTCTGAGGAGCTGTATATTTGAGAGTCCAAACAGTGATGTGTTACTGACATCACTGACACCAGGCTGAATTTTGCCATATCTGCCTCCACAGACTGAGGGCTCAAATAAAGACCACTGAATGCCCGGGAAATCACTTGCTTGTTCACATGCAACTGGACCTGATCGTGGCTATTTACTATTATTGCAGATTACCAGATTATCTGTGGTAACCAGGTTTGCAGTCATACAACTCTTTGTAACTGGGTGCTTGTAGTAAAACCCTCCAGGAGTACCTAAGTGAAACAAGAGGAGAACAGGTACCCACTACAAGAAATAATATTTCTTATACTTCTCTGAACATTACACTTCACAAGCATATTTCACTTACTCATTACTAAAAATAAGAAAAGCAAACCACTCAAGCTGATTACATAAAAAATACATTTGCCACTTGTTTCCCCCAAACATTTGGAGCCTATGTTCTCCAGGACCCACATTTGCTGTGATCTGCAGGAAAATCCAGCTTGTCAGGCCTGCTAAAAGCAGCACAAACAATGTCTTTCACTTGGGCGTTACTGTTTCATAGAAAGACTAATCTGTAAAAGAGAACCTATTTATATTTAAATTTATATTTAAACATATATATATGTTTGAGAAACAGAGCCACGTAAACACAGCAGTTTCCTGAGGAGGCTTTTGCGCTTTTTGAGCACAGACATTCAGGCAAGACAAGGAGATAGATTCCAGTTTTGGACCTTCTTGCAGGTTGGCAGAGCAGGCAGGACCACATCAAAATCACAGAGCGTTGCAGATCTTCATCATCTCTCCTTTACTCACCTCACTGCTGATATTTCCTTGAAACAAAAGAAATCATAAAGTTCTTTTTATCCCTCTATCCTTCCACACGTTCAAGTCACGAGAAGAGATCAAAACCTGCTCACGTCTGATGTTATCAGACCCAGGGAACTGTTTTCTGGCATTCCTGTTCAGGGGCTGGGAGCATCTGCTCTGCACTCAGTTGTGCCCTTCCTCTCCTACTCCCAGCCTTGCTGGGATGCTCACACCCTTTCTGGGGACAGGCAATTGTCTTCTCCGGCTTTAGCCACAAAGGGCAGAACCTGGGGAAGCTTCCGGGATACACCTCGTATGGGAAACTCTATGCAGAGCTCTGGCTCCCCAACCAGATCCTTCTCATTACCCCTATTACCATCCACCTTGCACTGTCTTTCCCGGGCACCCAGAGTATTACCCTAGAGCCCTTGTTCCCTGACTCATTCATCATTAATGCCAATCTAGTTATTGCCAACTTTTTCTGAGAGGGATCTGAAAAGAATGAAGAGGATGATCCCATGAACAGTCAATGGATTTGATGTCTTAGGGTACAGAAAAGATCCCCTGATGCAGTCGTAAGCAATCTGGTGGGAGCCAAGCCCATTAAGTAACCATCCTTCACTGAGGCAGCCACCCAGACGTCACACCATGTTTGGGGCTTGCTTTGCCACCTGGCCATTCAGTCACTCAGCCTGGAGGGAAGCTGTGGTGCCCAGGCTGCCACAGCAGCGCAGGGGAACACACTCCCTGCCAGATCCATGCCAAGGCTCACAGTAGCTAGTGGAAGAAAAAACTCTCCTCTCTCCATAACACAGCCTACCTCTTCTCTAAAAGGGCTGGTGAGGTGATTGCAGTGGAGCGCACCCAAGGCTGCAGCGCAACACTGGAGAGAACAGTAGCCTTTAAATACTCTAAAATCAAATCTTGTTTTACACAAAACTGCTATGGTAAAGTCGACATGAATGAAGCACCTTTGAGTGAAGGAACAGAAGGAAAGGCAGTGGACAGTTTTAGTGCCTCCTAGCAATTTTTTTTAATAAACTAGAGATGACAGACAGCCTTACCAACACATCTCTCATCTTCAAATACGACTTTCTTCAGAGAGAGCTCAGTGGAACTGAGTCAGCCTTTTTTCTTGGGCCTAGCTCTTGGCATTTTTCATATTAAAACAAAATATAATGTGGAAATAATTCTGAACTGTAGTCATCTGATAGGATTTCAGTAACACTGCCAGATTCTCTCTGCAACAATTTAAGGCAAATAAAAAATGAAGATATCACACAAAAGATCTGGAGTTGTTGGTGTGTTTTGGGTTTTTTTTTAAAATATGATTATGCATCAAGTCACTCTTTTATAGAGTTATGCCTGCCTGTGGAGAAGGACGAGCTTCTGCAGAAACTCCTGTGAGGGAGCAACAGAGCTTCACTCGTGCAGCAGCCAGCACTCACTACCTGGCCTCTGAAGGTTCCAGACTGCAGCAGAGATCCCCTTCCCCAGCCACCCACAGCTGCTGCACCATATTTTCCTGAGTCAGCCAAGGACAAGCCAATAGGAGACAGGGTCACCTCATCACAACAGTGAGAGCGAAGCAACAGTTTCACGCAGACAAGCCTTCTGAAGGATCAGCTTTGCCTGACCTCTTAACTAGTAGTTTCTGCCAGACAAAATTGAGCCCTGGAGTTATTTTTAGCCAGAACACTTCAAGAATTGCAGTTAACTTGCAATATGCAAACTAGTGACTAGTGCTAGAGGAATCCCTATGGGTTTTGTGGTTCCACTCTCTGCTCAAAAGTCCAATTACTCATTTTTCTTAGAGCTGCAATATTAATCTAAAAAAGTTGCACAAATGGCAAGAGATGTCATCCTCCCTCCATCCCCAAATCAGATAACCAAAATAAAGGAAGATAAGCATTTAGCCTGGGGCTTATTAGCTATACAAAGTGCAGCTATAAAACTTTGGAGGCTGACCCTCCTCCAACGATGCTTTTGACAAGAAATTTGTCAGTGCTTCCACCTCTGACTCAAGCCCAAACAAGCCTGTGCAGAGATGGAATGGGAGAACTGCTAGCCACAGAAAGGTTTGGGTGAGTTACTACTGTATTTTAATTTCATTTCATTTTATTCTGTCCAAATCACTTGCCTGTTTATCTGTATGAGAAAATGCAGTAAAACAAAAGAGGGGTTAAAGTAGCTGGAAGGGGTGACTGCTCTAAATACTTTGGAAGGGAATGAAAATCTTTAAATGGATTTAGGCAGGCTTTGAATCAGACCTTATCACAGAAGGTAAGACCAAGGCAGTTCACACCAGAAACTCCTTCACACATTTCCACCCCTTTTTTTTTTAATTTTTATACGGAAAAATTAGTATTAATCTCTCCAGCTTTCCCCTGTGAATGGAACAGGGACAAAGCACCAAGGTTGTGTCAGCTATCACCTTTTTTGACATCTTTGTTCCCAAGTAATTTAGTATTTGCTGAACTGGTTAGTTATTTTTTTGGGACACTGGTTAGTTATTATTTTGTAAGTAGTTACTAGTGAAGATTCATGGCTCCTCCCCAAAACACTTTTCTTTCACTATTTCATATCTGTCAACAAATAAGGCAAGTTTGCTGCTTCTGTGTTTATCCTTAATGGACCTCTACCATCATAAAATTCCCTGACAATCTGACACAATTAAACATTATTTGTTGTTTCTGCTCTTTTAAGCAGAAGAGCAAGCCAAGGCAATGCATTTAAACAAAAGCATTGAAAGGACCATGTAGGATTCACACTAAAAGAGAGACTTCATCAGAGTGCACCTTTCCCTTTTGCCCACTTGCAGGCTTCTCCTTCCTCTCTGAGGAACAAAGAAACAAGTTAAAAATAAGAAACTGTCTGAATGGAGGATTATTTTAATTTATGTTTCAAGCTGCTATGCAAAAAAAAGCTCTGTGAAAAACCAGCAAACCAACACCAAAGAGCACTTCATCATAATGCTATTATCAATTTATTAAACCAAGATTGCATAGACTGGAGAAATGTGTCTGACACATCCCGAGGGCTTTCTGGAGGTAGACCTCCACCTGTTTCATTCTCACACACACTCCTGTTTACAGAGACATGGAAAAATGCACTTCAGTTCAATGCAACACAATTTTACATTGTTTGCAGTTTTCTGCAAACTGCAGGGGTAGGAGCATGCACACAAGCTGGAGATTGTTGGGTTTACTTTGCAATACGTTTTGGGAAGTCAGGGCTAACGTCTTCCAGGGAGACTGGTGGAAACACATGGCGCTTGTTAATTTATATCCTGGACAATGCTATAAATCGAAGCATTGCTGACAATTCCTGCCCAGTACACATGCTCAATTTCATCTCCCGTAAAAAGGCAAGCAGGGACTAAATAGCAACACATTTTGATTTTCATTTAGCCACTTTAATGATAGGTGATGTTAGTGGAAAAAGATCATTTATCTTCAGATTTATTTTATATGAGATAAAAGGCCTTGCCAATTTTTTAAAATTCATTTACACAAGTGAATAAATCTTCCCAAACAATAAGTGGGAAAGTCATATTTCTTTAAGTTTGCTAAAATCTGAAAATGCTGATCTTGGAGTGAAATAGACAGCACTGGCATTTTAATCAAGAACATAAAGACTCCCCTTCTAAATAAGAAGCACACCTGTACTTCACAAAAAAATATCTCCAATTTGGGGGAAAGCCTTTTTTAATGCATTTTGTCAAAAATCTCTGACAAGTCAGGAGAGATACGTGCAATTTTTATATCCCCTTCATTCTTAGAGCAGTTCCAATGTGAAGGCTACCTAAAAATAGACCGAACCTAACCTTTCAAATATCTATACCGCTGCATACCAGGAACGCAAGCTTTCAGTGCCTCTCATGGCTTTCAAGAGCCTTGTGCTGTGCCTGTCTTCTCCTCTAGCACCTTATCTCATGTTGCATATTGCACCCAAGCATGAGACAAGCTGCAAGTTACAATGTGCAGTGTGTTGCAATATGTGATTTGTGTCCATTCGGAACACACAAGCAGCAAGATCGTCAAAACCAGCCTTCTCTTTTGGCTGTTTGATTTTTGCCAGAAAAAGGACAACAACAACACTGAACCTAGTTAAGTGGGGATATGAAAATGAAGCTCTGCCAGCTGCCCCAGCAGCTCTGCTCAGAAAGCACAAGCTGTCTGGTTTGCAGCACACTACTCTTAAAAATATGAAGGGGCACAATAAGGTCTTTTGTCTTACTGTTTTCTCCAGTGCTTGCAGATACACTTCTACCCACCTAAAGAAGAGGCTTTCCAGCAGTGCAGTGAACTCTTGATGACTGATGTAGAATTACAAGACAGCAGAATACACGGTAACTATTTCTTTGCATTACACTTTCTAAATTGTGATTCTGCTTGGCCTCAATGGTATAGGTCAGATTCATCCCAACCCCAATTCCAGCAACTTCAGGTCAGTGGTACCAGAAAAATCAATAGCATTTAAATTGATGAAATTGTAACATGGGGGATTTTGGCCTAGGCTGTACAAATACTTGCTTTTATTGTAGATATTCTTCACTTGGTATTATGCTTCACTAAATGTATTTTGATGTTCTCTAATGCTAAGTACACTACTTAGCAGGTTCTGAAGCCACACTAGGAGTTGAACAGGCAAAATCTGCAGTAAACCAGGTTGTGGGGCTACCCTGGAGGCTCTGAGTGACTGTGACTTTTGCTTACATGAAATAGAAAGTCACCATTGTACCAGTTGTCAACTAGCTACTCCTGGCAGGAACAAGCTCATAAGGACTTGCTTTTCCTTGTTTACTGTCATGCTCTGCTCTGACAGAGTCAGAAGTTTGTCAAGGCATTTTACTCCGTCAAAAAAATGAACAAAATAACTTATACTGATCAAATAACGGAACAAAGCAGCATCAGACTAAACTAATTCCTTCAAAGAATTTTGGATGGAAAATGTCTTACTGCTGACAGGGAGGCAAGAATAGCAAACAAAGGTATAGGAATAAAAACTATTCAATAAAATATAGATTTCATTATCACCACCTATTCAACTTAATTTTCTTGGCATCCATATCCCTAATGCAGGTTTTTGATAGATCGTACAATCACTTTTTAATTAAGCCCTACTGTGCTTTGTATTAAGAACAAGGCAGTAGACATTATGGCACAATATATCTACCAAAATATTTAATGCTTATCCTTTTCATTTTGGTATTTAAAAGTTGTTCTCTTAGGAGGTGGTATCAGTATTTAACAACATTCTTGACAGCAAATATAAAAACAAAAAACTTCATACTTAATCTAGCCATGTCAAAACTGAAACCCCTTAAAATAATTGCTTTCCGAATATATGGTATTTCCATTGCATTATTTTATTATTACTCAGCTTGCAACATCCTAGGATGCAAAACTTGTTCTTTTCCTATATACTGATGAGATAGGAAGTGGCATGAGGATAGAAAACTGACATTTGACCAACACAGTTGAATGGTACATGAAACAGATGTTATCATGTCACAAAAGATGTATTTAATGAGAAGCTGTAGAAGACTGGAAGCTTCCTGAGTTGGTAGTATTTTCTTTGGGGTTTAGGTCTCATTCAGTGTACTGCAGCTCTGCAGCTTGTGATGGGGCAGATCCTCTAAAAGAACAGTGCTCTTCTTCCAGTGGAGTACTGGCACTTTTCAGAGGGCAACATTCACTTTAATTACTGAAATGTACCCACCTTCTTCCAAGAAAGAAAAGACTGTTGTTGCATATATAATATGGTTTTAGTTTTTAATGCCAGAAATGAATCAGTAAACATAGTTACATTATGGTATACTATTTCTTATTCTGTACCCATAGTAACCAAATTAATCTCAAGGCACTGCTGGCATTAATTCAATCTGAAGCTCACACTTTGGATTTCACATAGGTGCCTTCATCCTATTCTTCTTCTCAACTAATAAAATGTTAATATATGGCAATATATTTATTTCTGGTTCAGCTCAAGTTGAGGTGTGCAGTACTTGCAGAAACCTAATTAATATCAATCATATATTACAACACTGTGGTTTAGTATACAAAAACAATTGGTGCTAGCTCATAAGCATGAAACAGATGACCCAGGACTTCACTTCTAGCTGTAACTTCTCTGTTTCTAGGATAGGGAAGGCCAGTTTCTCCTTATCTTTCAATCTTCATTAAAAAAAAAAATCCCTAACACAAACTAAGAACTACAATAAATATATCACATATAAGAAAAAAAACCAAACAAGAGTAAGGAGGCCTTGGGGGATGAGACACTGCTAAAACCAGGGCACTCCCCCCGTACCATCATGAGTTTGGTGCACACCAGGCAATAAGTTGTTGCCACAGTGACCCAGCAGTGCTGTCTTTCAGCAACACCCACTGATACACGTTTTTCCACTGAGACCTATCAACCTTCAGCCAAAAAAAACCCATCCAGCTGATAGAGAAAAAGCATCTCCACATCCTAGAAACTGCACCTGAACTGCTCAGGAGATATAAGCAGTTCAGTAGCTGTGGTGTTGACTAGACCTACTCTAGACCACAGCAAAATGAAATCCAGTTCTTTTGTCAGAACTTCATTTGGGCAACCTGAGACCCCAGGCACACTACTATCGCAAAGTCTCGATATCTGCTTTACTCCCCCATAGTTAAAGAGGTTTTGCAGCAGCAGTTCACATTTCTTGGAGCCTTTTTTACCCAGTTGCTCCTGCTCCCATGTATTCCCAGGAGCTCTGGTGTCCCCAAGTATTCTGATGCTATCAAAATGCACACCTAAGAGAAATTACTGCACTGAATGGTGCCCACCTTGATCCAATCATGGCCAGAGCAACAGGGCCGTATTCTGTCATCCTTATTCACCACATACAACAAGCAGTCCTATGAAAAGGGTGAGCCAGTGTGAAGAGTTAGGGCAAAACTTCTGGATGAGCAGAGGGAGTGTGGATGAGCTGTGGCTCACAAGGTGAAGATTCTTGCTCTGAAAAGAATCACTATCATACGGGTGCATGGAAGTTCAGGCCTCAAGCCTTGCATGGGTCATAGACCTGTAGCAAAGCTTAGGTTTGGTTTATGAACATCCCACCTTCTGGCAAAAAGTCACAGAGATGTTTGAGCAAGCCCACAGCTTGGTTGCACTGGCAGCTCCGTGCATGGACACAGAAGACTCAGTGGGTCTCTCAATCAGGCACATCACTCAAGGCTGTAAGCCCAGGCCTTTGCAAAAGGACCCATCTCAAACCAACCTGCACACCACAGGACTGCATCAAACACAGAGCCCCTCTGATCATTTCAGGTTCTTGCCTTGGGAACTGAGCAGTAAAACTTTCAGGGGCCCTAGTGTGCCCCTGGGCACTCACATAGGGCTCTCAATGGCCTTGAGCCCTGCCTGCATACTGTATCCAAGGGCACAATATAGTCCTTCACTTTTACCAACTGCTATAGAATAAGAATTCCTAGAATGGCTCAAACACATACCAGTTCAAATATGGGTACTTTCAGACTTCTTTTCTATTCCAAATTATGTGCTTTGCCAGCTTCAAAAAAACAGATGGAAAATACATCCCTAAATGTGCACCCTTGTGATCACTCCAAAAGGAAAGCAGCACCAAGTAGCTTAAAACATTTGCTAGAAAAACTCTTTTCCATATCATGCAAATAGCAGACAAAAATAACTGCTAGGCAATTGATATACATACAAATATTGGTTATTTTAAACAGTAATTTGTTATTGAGGACATCTCACTGAAATATTATAATATTCAATTTCCTCTGCATTTGCATGGAAAAGGAGCTGGAGAGCGCATGATCATTCATTTAACTATTACGTAAATACGTCTATCTCAGATCACACGGCTTTCAAGCCAGAGTTCAAATACATGTTTAATGCATGAGAGTATGATGAAGAAACTTGTGAACTCACAGGTCTCATAGCCCAATCTCAATCAGATACGAGCTTGGTGTAAATATGTACAGTATCGTGTGCTTTCAATAGCACCATGTCTCCAGGCAGCAGTCTGACATCAGCAAAGGAGACAGGTGGTTCCCTTTCCAACCCAGGAGGGGACAATAAAAGGAGTTAAGACAGTGTGTAAATACAGTGATATTTTTTCCTTGGTGTTTTGCTACAGTTTTCAACCCTTAATGAATCTTCAGTGCATGAACAATTCTCATAACATCTTTGCTACAAATCAGTGAGTGGATGTCATGTCCTAAGATATTTATAACCTTAAAGGTAGTGGTAAGTGATACTGTTTGGCAGCCTTGGTTTAGAAGTGCTGAAGATACTTGCCTTTTGGTTTCGTAAGAAAGGAGCTCCAAAAAGCCACAAAACCTCAGTTTCCTTGCTCTAAATGTATCCCTTTCCTATAGCAGGTCACTGTTACTAATAATGCCTGTAAGAATGACAAACAATAGTCAGTCACAGGCACAGAGTATGTCACAACTGCTTTTAGCTAGCTCAACTTTGTAAACTCTAACAGTGTGAGATATGCTAAACCCTGCACAATCCACAGTAGTTTGATTTTGAATCTCACATTACAAGAGTTCACACGTATGCTAACCTGTATATAGAATAACCCAATTCGGCCTTTCTTTCTATCTGTACATAAATAGATACTTTTTTTTTTTTTTTTTTTTTTTTTTACACAGTGACAGCCACTGCCTCTTAAACCATTTTCTTTTGTTGCATTTCCTTAGAAACACAAATCTTGTTCCTTGGCAGCAGTTGCTGTAAGTGCTGTACCACATGCCCAAACTAGTTCTCAGTCACAGCTTTAATTCACAGTAAGTGGCACGAAAGGAGGTCAACACTTCTCAGAAACCACTTTCAGTTCTTTGCTGCTTCAGTATCTATTCTATAAAGCCATCCGCCCTAACAGAAAGAAAGTTGTTTTTTATATTGTGTCCCTTGCTTTTTTATTATTGTCATCTTTATGGAATGGGCTGCAGAATATATCTGATGGAATAAAAGAAGATTATTCCTGGAACCACATTCCTGGTCTCCCTTTTGCAAGATCCTAAAAATACAAGCAAAAAGAAAATAAAAATTAATACTTTCTGCAACAAAAACAAAACGCCCCTTTCTTTTTCAGTGCAAAAAGACTTCATATAAATGGCATCTTGCAACTCAGTGTCAATCACTGTCTTACTTTTAGTTCAATTTACTTGCTTACAGAATGATTTTTTTTTTTTATCAACCCGACCAAGACATCATTGAGGTTGAAAATCAAACAGCCTTCTTTTTGCCATGATGCATCACTGGCAAGAGGAATGTCCTTGCTGACAATATTTTTCTGTCACATTTGCCTCTACAGCTTCACTGCCTTCTCTGTGATCAATGAAAACAGATTTTGACCTCATCTATTTCATTTCAGACCATATTCTGCCCTGAGGCACACGAGTACAACCTATCATAGTTATAGTGGCAATTGGGGCAGAATTTGTTCCTTTCCTGACAATTCAATATGTGATTCATGAACCAGAATTGAATCCAGCTCTCCTTTCCTAGAGCTCCTCTGGTTCTTTGGCATTAGCATCAGTAAAAAAAGAAGCAAAGATGAATTTATGTTGGTCATATCAGCAGAACTGCCTGGGTAGTCAATAATCAGACTGCTCAGCAAGATGCTACCTGACCAAAAGTTAGTTACTGTATTTTATTTACACAGCTTATTCTGTAGTCTGCTTACTTGCTTGCTTGCTTGCTTGACTTCTCCCTGGTTGTTTAACTAATGGGATCATAAGACCTGGAAAAACATCTCCTAGTCTTGAACATTTCTAATTGGCTTAATAAAGCAAACTGAAAAAAAACATAATCCTCTCCACAACCATCACCTTAAAAAACATACCCATACTACTAGATGTGGAATACACAGTGTATTCACAGGGCATGCGGTTGCAGCAATAACTGGATGATCAAGTTTCCCATTAATCCCCAAGACAATGGACCACTTTTGAAAATACAGGCTCCATTTCTATTCACACAACCCAAAGTGCCAGCACCTGCATGCATTCTTTCATACAACTCACTGCACAGCTGAGGCGAGCACACTTCAGCACACATGGTCCGAAACGGACACACAGGAATGCCATTGGATGTGCTGCACTCCACTGACCAACCTACGCTGTGGGGCACTCCCTCTGCACCACCTACAGAAGGAGGAGTGTCTGCTTAAGACCACCCTGGGAGCGATGGCACTTCAGAGCCAATATCAGAAGCTCATTTTGAGCCCTGCAGGTCCCCAGTCTCAATGCCTCACTCAAGATGACAGGCACTGCGTGCATATGTTGTATCATGATTTTCTGCAGGACTCAGTTCCCAAGCAGAGGAAAGGCTGACATCACTTTGAAAAACCACATCCAAGACATGTAATGAACTGCATACAGGAGACTAATCTATAGTAAATTTGATGTACGGTAAAAATAAACTCCTTAATGTAACAAAAGCACTAATCAACATATTGCATATTAGGCCTGTAAAGCACCAATTATCTGATGAAGAGAAGTAATGCAAGATAGTTACAGTTTCCTCCATTATTTAACTATTTATGTCAGTGGAAGCCAAGGAAAACAATGCCTACAGAACCACATATGAAAATTCACATGAAGGATTTCAGCCAAGATTTGAGTTTAGATTTGAAGGTAAGGAGAAAAAAAACTATTCAACAATAAAACAACAAAAATAAAGCTTGAGACTTCCAAATCCTGCTGCATATTGCTACTGTACTGGTTACAATTTTTGGAAGCAAATTATTTTGATTTCCCTTAACATTTAAGAAAAATGCATTCAAAGCAAAACAGTGAACCTGATCCTTCCCTTCTGCAACCCCATCAGTAACAGCCTTTCCACATACTCCAGTGAAGAGGGATTTATCCTTTCCCGTGGGCCCTGCTCTGAGTTCTTAATTCAACACCATATTCACCAACTTGTTCAGAGAGATTAGCTGTGGTTTCAAGTGTTATTCACTCAGGCAGTGGGTCTACAAACATCCTCTTGCTCTGTATTGCCAGACCAAAGAAGATATGAATAATTTGGGACACATTACCAATGGCTCAGAGGATCTTCTGTGGGGTTTTCTTTGGAGTGAGAGACCTTCCTGGGTGTGAAAATTGGCCTTGTAATGAAATAAATAGAACTCACTTCTCTTCCTTTCCTTTTTTTAGGTAGCATGACCTAAAAAAGGTTTTGCAAACACACTTGGAGAGAAGAGAGAGAGAGATCTTGTGTTTGTTGGATTTTTGTTTATTTTCTGCAGTTATTACAGAGAGTTTCTCAAAATTCTCAAACATCTCTGAATCTTATAAGGTTCATCTTTTCAAAATGCAATGTGTCTAGATTAAATTTCTTTTATTTCTTAGTATATTTATTACACTTACTACAAAGTATCCAAATGCCCACACAGTGCTTTAAATGGGGCTGCAAATATCCCCTGGATCACCCTCAGCAAAAAAGCTTCTCGTCCTAAAGGAAAGTAAAATCCAGCACAACTTTTTGATCTACTGTTTGCTATTTTGTAAAACTGCAGGGAAACTTCTGCCTCAAGGGCTGAGCCCTGCTCCTTCGGCGGTGAACCAGACCAAGAGGGGTCTGTCTGTGTGACGCACCGGAGTCGTGCTTGGAGGCAGAGCACGACGAGCCTGCCAAAAGTGCTGATTCACTGCAGACACCAAAGAGGTTGCTTAGTAGCTAAGCTGGGGGGCAAAAAGATGGCACAGAGCAGAGGCATCTTCATCACCGCAAATAAATAAACAGGAGGGAATGCCAGAGTTGTTGCAGAGACTGGATTCCCCGATACCTCTGCTTAACACATGTGTGTTAGTTCGCTTATTGGAACAAAACCTGTTAATACAGCTCTAGCCATAGGGGGGAAAAATACTTGCAAATGCACAGAAGTCATGTAAATCAGAACTGCTGCTCTATTTTACAAGAAAATTTCTCCATTAATTAATTTCATGACTTAGAGCAAATGAGCATGGTTGGAAACAGGGGACCCTGCTGATACCAATCTCAAGGCATAGGATACTCTCGTTTCTCTCTCTCACATATATACCAGATGTACTCCCTGGCTCAAATCCGGGTGTGAACTAGGTACTTTTGTGGCTAAAACACCACCTTCTAACCTAGCTAAGTCTACTAGTAACTTTTTTTGGTTTGGAGTCACAAAATGTTGCGTAAACCCCCCAGGATTTTAAAATCCAAATTCTCAGAGCTGTCACATTTATAATTAGAATGATCTGATACGACTGGCATTAGTGTGAGGTAGGAACATATCAGAGAGGGCCAAGCAGACAAACTAAAATATTTCTCACCGTTAGAAAGGGAATTCTTCCAAGTAGAAATGTCAGTTGAGTCACAAGGGCTCTGTGCAAAAGTAGCACCTCTTCATCCTCATACCTACTCTTACAAAGTCCTGTACTGTTGCCTAACTTAGCCCAACAGACCACACCACCTACCAAAGCCCTGACAACAGCCCTGGCTCCCTGTGCTAAACCCAGATTCTCCTCCGAGTAGAAAATTACTTTTCTCTAAGTGCAGATTGTTTCAGAGCTACCTGTAACACCCCCAGCCCATACAAAACGACACCATCTCAGTTCATATTGCACATAAAAAGAGATGCCCCCACACTGAAAAAAATGAGGTTTGATAGAATGTTTTGTCACAGAATCCCTGGATGCAGAGCTGGTTGCAAGTGTAACCTTTTTATGTGCTTCTGAAAGTACTTTTCAAGTTGTTTACCCCCATACTGGAGAAGGAGAAAAAGGAAGCAGGAAAGGAAGAAAGGAGAGGAGCAAAGGAGGGAGGGTACAATATTGTAGCTACTGAATCAGCAAACCAACCAGCAAGAGACAAAATGAGAATGGCTGTAAGGAACCTGGCACCATCAGCATGTTGAGTGAAACAATAAAAAAAAGCCTGGAAGACAAGAGAAACACTGAATGCAGATACTTTTTTTTTTTTTTTCTGGAAGAGGATTTATGATGCCAGATTTCAGTTGTCTCTTAATAACAACACCTGGCTAAATACAAATGAAATTAATTTTACAGCTGCAATCTTTCCACATTTTGCACATGGTGATTTGCTGAAAGAAACCCTATCACAAGGTGTCAAAAAGGAACATAAAATGTAACATGCAATATTTTTTGAGAGACATCAATTGTAATTATATGAAACCTAACAAAGCTGCTCCAGGGAGAGGTGGATAGAGTTGCACAGCAGAGAGCCTGGCCAGCCATGCAGATGGCAAAGCTCGACCTAGGCAAATACAGTGGGAAGGCCACAGGGGCTCACATGTATCAAATAATGACAGCAATGTGTCTCTCCCTTCTGCCATCCGGTCACTGAAACCAGTGTGAGAGTGGCATGAAGATGAAAATCCTATGGTCAGGTATTAGGTTAGAACTTCCTACATGACCTGAAATTATAACCATCATCCCTCATACCTCTTACTCCCACATGACAACCCTCATCCCTCATATATCCTAAACTAAATCACTGGTCTCAGAAGTTTTACTAGCACAGTATGTGTCGTTGCACTCTTCATTCCAATGTATTTAGTTTTTCTTGAAAATCAGTAGACACTGATCTGTAACACAGACCTAGTACTTAAGCACACTCCTGACTAGCACTGTACCAGTGCTGTGTGTAAAGCAGAGATGGTGATACTCCTCCAAGAAAATACAAAGAATTTCTGAATATTATACCTGAGAAACAAGGTGAGATACTTATTTCAGAGTTAGGACAGGAGTAGTTTACCTGTTCCTTCCTCTCCTTACCCATGACCAGACTCTGGCAAATTTTGCTGTTTCACTGCTTGGGAGAATGAAAAATGGTGCTGTCCTTTAGTCTCTGTACCACACCTAAAAAATACATTTCCAGGAAAGTAGTATTTTCTGCGTTGCTTTCTGGTGGTGAGGCTCATATTATTAATGCATTTGGCTCACCTTCCTGCAGCCAGGCATGCACACAACAGTAGAGGAGACCTGCAAACTGGTCACAGTTATACTAAGAAAACATCAGGTCCTTTGAAACATAAAATCCACAGTTTCATAAAATGGGTCAGTGCTGAACAAAAATCTTCTTTCTTGGAATTAAAATAGGCAAGGTGCTTTCTGGTATTTCACCTGACTCACATATTATCACAAACATGATACATTAAGGGTTATAACTATGTTATAGCACCAAAAGGTCCCCATTTTTCACGTTTTGCTCTTCTTTGAAACTATTAGGCTCTACACTGGCATGAACACACGGAAAGATGTTGCCCCTGTGAGAAAGCAAAATAGTATACCACCTTTCCTGGATGAACTAGGGGTAAACTATGAAATGTGAACAGATGTCTTATAAAGTATGAAGAATGACAACCAATGTTTAAAAATAGGCTGAAGAAAACTCTTTGTAAGGTTTGGTTTTTTCCTTGCTTTGGTTTTCTGTATTAACACTTGGGCTTGCACCCAGTATTAATCCCTCCCATATTCCTCAGCTCTTGTGTAGAAGAAGCACCACAGCTGCGCCATTTCGAAGTCTGCACAACATGCTGTACATGCCACTGGTTGACATTTTATTGACAACAAAGGCCCGCAGCACAGCAGTGCTTTCAGAGATGGGATTAACATAATGAACTCCATCTTCATGGCTTTTTCATGGCATTTCTTTACATAAAAGAGCAAAAAAAGACCCCAACCAGAAACAGACATTTTTTTTTCTACTCTTTTAGGACACAATCCCCTCTGAAATAACTGTACAGTCCTAAAGGATAGAAAAGTCTATAAGTAAAGAACACATGTGCATTTGTAAGAACAATATAACTGCTGAAAAACTAGGGTAAAAAAAGATACTGACCTTTCTATGAGGCAAGACGAGCTCAAGTGTGGGGCCTGCACTAGTACAACATTATAGATGATCGAGTAAACTCCATCATGAGATAGTAACACGAATAATGCTGTGACCTCCTACCACCCAGGGACAGGGTGAAACAATTTTGCAGCAATGCAAAACACCAAGGTTTCAAAATTCTTAAAACTACAGGTACAAAATCCAGTAGATATTGCTTATGTCAGTCCCAAGTCAAATGGTCCTCATGCATGAGCAGCACGCACAAACACAGCCACTGAACCCAGCCTAGGTTTGCCAGATGCCCTGCCCATGTTTGCAGGATGCTCCCAAATGCAGGAAAGAGAGTGGCACCCTAAGGAGGAATCAGCAATTTTGTCTGCAAAGCTGTGATCTTCCCCTCTTAAAGCTTCAAGAAAACTCTTCAATGAAAAAGTTCTTGGCAGAGTTTTCATCTGTTCTTGGCTGGACGTGCTAGGCAAGTCTGAAGCACACAGAGATCTGCTTTATTTTTGTCCCAGTACATGAGTAAAATCCCACAATATTAATGTTTTTTACACAATGAAGTGGAGAAATCACACAGACATAAGTCCAGCTTGAATGTAGTTGCTAAAAAATGAATTTAGACCATTAGGAATTATGGTTTCTGATTGTTGCAAATTTTCTCCCTTTTCTTTTGGTCTGTCCCTTTCTGAAGTCCTGTATCCCAGCCTTCATTTTGTAGCCTTCTACAAATACATGAAAAAACTACCTATGTATCTACATGAGGAACTTATTCAGACCCTTTTGTGGGTGACAACAGAAGAACATGGCAATTTGGTATGACCTCAAACTGCAATTTAATCAAATTAATGTTGCAAAGGTGCCTTAGTAAGAGATCAAAGTAAAAAAAAAATGACTGTAAAAAAATCAGAGTGGCCACCAATTGCAGCAAAAACCTGTCTGCAACTGAATTGCCAGCTTTAAACTAAAACATTATATCCACTTAGAAACTAAAAGGTGCAAACAAAACATGTGAACTGCTTACAAAAATGGGACAAATTACCCTGGTCACTGTGGAAGTAGAGGGTATTCAACAACTTTTCTAAAAGTTCAGTCAATTTGCAGAATCATAACTCAGTTTCTCTAGGATGTTCTGAGATCCTGAAAACCAAACATGTATCACGGACCATATCCAATCCCTCCACCCTGGTTCACAACCTTTGTTTAAGGAAGACATATAATCTGTATTGTGAAAAAGGCTGTGCTCATTTTCCTAAGATACTTTCCTGTGACTTGAACCCTCAGTTATATAAGAGTGGGAAGCATGGACAATTCATTCTTAATGCTAGCTCAGTCCTGGCCTCTCCTGGGCACTGGCTGAAAATAATACTAAACCATGCTGAATCATTTACAGTAGCTTTATGATGTGGATTATCATTCAGCAAGGACTGACCTGACCTCATCGCACTCATTTCATGCAGCAATGCAGACTGGGCTCCAACCAGAGTCTAACAAATGCCACCCACATTGGCACCAACACAAGTCATGCATTCATGTAGAATACTCACTCGTAGAATAAAACTGCTTTAAATTTATTCTTGAACTGAACCTTCAGTAATTGTCATATCCTTGCCTCTTCTGTAGGCATGGACAGTGCTTTAAAACTGTAGGCTGCCCAGACATACATGCAGTTTTTTGTTTCAAGCAGCTTCCCCACTCTTATTTTCAGAAGGGTACTAGCCATTAGGAGAAAATATTTTGTTAATCAATGCTTCCAGCAATCACACAGATTTCTAATGCCTCTGCTAAAATAATGGTCCTTTATTCTGCTTCTTCCTCCAGACAGAGATTCTGGTCACAAGGCATGGGAACAATTTACCTTCTCTTGGACACAAGAGATACTGTGCTACAGCACAATGCAAAAATGTGAGCTCCTCAGTCATGCAGAACCTGGTCATATGGCTGCCCACTGAATTCCTTCTCTTTCCACCATCATAAAAGGGAGTACAAGATGCTGTTGCCATTTATATTCCACTGATTACACAAGCTATTTTCATGGCAGGACTCTGCTGTTGCATTCCATCTCACAGACTGAAAAGATTGAGCTTTTTTAGTGGATTCTATTAAAATAGATGTTGGTTCCAACAGGACAAATTCATCAGGTAGGGAGCTTTTACAATGAGTCATTTTAAGGTAATCTTTGTACACATCCTCTTCAAATAGCTTGAACTCTTTGAACGACAAAAGTGCACAGAAACAATGGTAGCTGTGAGTGGAGAAGAAATGTTTTAAAAGCTGGTTTTGTTAAATGTTAAACCAGAAAACTAAACTCTGATTTTAGACTGGATTTTTTTATGTATATTCCCATCCTTACTGATATCTTTCTACTAATAAACTAAGGGAAACAAAGGTTTTAATTGCAGGACACTTTCTTTTTTAGTCATGAACTGTCACTATCAATCATTTATGTTTTCTAGTGAACTCCTACACTAAATAAAAAGAGAATATAAGAATAAATCTTTTAAAAGGAATCAATTTGCTGCACATCAATCCCTGCAGGCCATGTGCTCATAAGTCAATAGTTTAAAATGAAAACATCTGATCAAGGTAATACACCTGTTAAAGGAGCATAAAATTCCAAACCCAATGGTAAAATATAAAGATTATGAAGCCTCTTAAAGGAGCCATCAAAGTAAACTATTACACAGATACATCTGCTTCATACTAGCACCTGCTCCATCAGTGCCACTCACAATAAATGAGCATTAGGACAAACATTTCATAGAGCATCTGCAGAAAATAGTTTTTTTCCGAAAGTGAGTAATTCAGCTCAAGAAAACAAAAAAGTAATTATTTAGCCCTGCATGCGCTTTTTAATAAAGTATCTCCAAGCAAGAAAAAAATATTAATGATCTGAGCTCCTTACAAATCTGTGCATTAGCAGTTTACCAGTCATGTTTTACAGATGGATCAACTCCAATACACGATAGGCAGAGTGAAGTGACCAGCAAACTTGAGCGTGTTGAGAGCTGGGCTCAAGCACACTCCAAAGCTCACAGGGAACCAGTACTATCACTGCTGCTATGACTATTACTATTATACCATTCAGGCACTTGTTCTCTTTTTCCTACCTCAGCGGCTCTATCTTTTGCAGTTTTGCTGGAAGAGGAAACAAATCCCCTCACCAGCACAGGAATCCTTGCACTTTTCCAGTGTGTCGTTTCCCCCCCTTCCTTCTCAAGCAATACAAATCCCACATGGAAGCTCTCTGCCAACATACTCACTTGTGCATGTGCTGTTGGTAGAGCCAGGGGGATTTTTGTTTCTCTTTTGTTTCCCTCTTTTTTTTTTTTTACTTTTAATTTAAACAAAGAGTGCTTAGGGCTACATCTGAGGGATTTTTGAGCCCCTTTCCAAAAGCTTATGGGCCTTTTGAGTCTCAGTTGTAATTAGTCTCAACCATATTTTGTAGTGCTTGTGATCCCAGTTGGGTTTGGCCCTGAGTTTAAAATGGAGGGAAGGGTTGGTACCTGGTTTTCCTGCTCCAGACTTTCTCCACCTTTCCCACTCATTTTTTTTTTCTGAGGTTTTGCAGACATGAGAGGAAGAGAAATATAGTTGCATAAACAGGGCCAGGAGAGCAGCACAGTTTCTCCTTCACATGACACCTTTCTGTTGGCCTTCCTCCTGGCTCCCAACCAAACCAGTGGCCAAACCTCCTCCAGCTGCACAGCCCCAGGAAAGGCTTTCACAATGCTGATAACACAAATTTCACACTCCTGCATCTTCCCTTTATGCAAAAGAAAGATGATCCCAATACCTAAACTTTATATCACCCTGGTCCCTGCCCATGGATGCTGCTGGGGGGGCACAGGGTGCCTGCAGGCAGCTCCCAAGGGGAGACAGCGAGTGCTTCCCACCCAGCGGCTCATGGGCCCACAAGAGGAGATAAGTGTGAACCAGAGCCCACCAGTGTTTCCCTTTTTACTCCAGAGGCCACTGGTGTAATGTTACCCTCCGCATTACCACATGAGTAATGCCACTCATGTGACCAGAATTTCCAGGTGTGGAATTCAGATTCTTTGCACCTTTGACTTACCTCATGAGGGAGAGATGCCATGGTCCCAGCCGCCTCAGTCCTGAGACCACAGTCCTTCACCAGGAACCCAAGCTTTTTCGTCCGGGATCCTCAAAAAATGGCATTTAACACATCTGTCAAAGTGGTTGAACAGTCAGGACCACTGTCAGGCTTTATATAATGCTGCATTTTTGGCCTTGTGTTTGAAAAGCCCGGTGCAGGTGTCAGCCTGTTTAAAGGGTACAGTATGTGTGCACACCTCGCCTTCCCCGTCAGCACACAAATTGTTACATCTCAGAACGTATTGCCTTGGCACTGCTGACATTTATGTAGAACAGTGAGGTCTCTTTTGCCAGCTATGACTTCAGCGTCATTCTCAATAACTTTAAAAGATCAACCATAACAAAACAAAAAGGCTTCTGAATTTTATTGGCACGTGCTACCACAGGAAATATGAAATACAGGCACCTGTCACAAGTGATCCTTTATTTTTTGGAAAAACAAAAAAAAAGAAAGGAGAAAAATCAAACAAAATAAAATAAAATTAGAAGGAGAAAAAAATAAAAGAAAAAGAGGGCAAAAAAGCAACCATAGCCTGCCAAACTGCTCTGATCTGTAAGGCCAGTTTAAAACAGAGGAATGATTCAAAAATAGCCTTGTCTGAAATATGGTACCAAAGGTAAGTGCAGTGAAGAAGTGTTCCCAGGCAGGGCAAGGTAGAGCAGGTGCCTGCTTCGGGCATCGCTCACAGGGTGACAGAGCTGCTCTGGAAAGAAGGGGTTAATATCAGCTGCGTGTTATACTCAGCGATGCCTTAAATAATCATCACATGGCTCCTGTAATCTGTTCCATGCTGTCAGCACTGGGTTAGTCATAATAATATCAGATAAGAGCTGTTCAAAGTGACATACTAACCAACATGAGAGCCACATGACTTTCTGGCTACATGGCTGCCCTTCACCTGAACTTTGGCTTAGATAGTTTTATACCAGCACAAGGTGCGCTGGCGTCAGAGCGACTTCTCTGCATCGGTGGTGGAATACTGCCAGTACCCCCAAGCACCCCACAGCCCTTCCTCTGCAGATGGGAGGTTCTGCTGCTGGGGCACCCTTTGGACATCCCCCTCCATTTTTTCTAAGCTGGTTGCAGGGTAAGGGAAGCACTTCTGGCAGGGGGCATGTGGGGTGACTTTTCCTTTTTTTTACCCCACTTCCTGTCTCTCTCCTGCCTTCTCTGTTGCAGGCAGCCAAACAGAGGAGCAGAGAGGCAGGGGAGAGGCAAAGTAGGAGGAGGAATCCTAGCTAGGGAGCACGAGGGGGGCAAAAGCAGGGGAGTGGTACTTGAAGGTGAGCAAGTGCCACAAGGAAAAGCAACAAGGCTGTAAGGATCTGCAGCAGGGAGGGCAAGAGTGGGCAAATTGTGGTGGTCCAAAGAGGGAAAGGAAACATTAGAAACAGAGAAATCGGTGCAAGAAATTGACTTTTAAAAAACAAGGACGAAACTAGTTGTTGCATGCCTTGAAAGACATCAAAAACAATGAAAATGCAAGAAAATGCAAGAGATCCAGCACTCACAAGGTGCCCATGGCCAGATTCAGAGAAAGGAAACAACTTCCTCTGTATCTTATGCAGCACAGCTCCTACTCAGCAGCCACGTCAGCCCAGGGGGAGTTAATGTGATCTCCCCAAATAGCTGTCTGCTGTTTTCTTTTTTAGGCTAGAGAGCTGCCTTTTTTTGTTTGCGGGTGTAAAGTTTCCTGAACAATCGTGCCTTGGTGTTCCAGAAGGCTAAATAAATACAAATAATTAATAACAGCAAGCCCCGTCCAGCAGAAGGCTATGAGCTGGTGCTGAGCAAACCAGGGAAATGGTACAAACACCCTGTTTATAGAAGAGGTGAAAGGAAATCTGTTGTGGAGTTACAAGAGGAGTGAAGACATCTTTCTTGACAAGTATCATGTTATCCTGACAGTGCTCCAGTGGCACAAGACTGCCCGTGTCCTACGGCTCCACTCTCAGGCTCTACTAGGGTGCGCCTCAGTAACACTGCAGAGCTCCAGCAGCTGCCAGCCTGGCTGCACTGTGCGGAGCAGCTCTCTGGAGAAGGCACAGGGACAGCTGGACCGCCCAGAAATGAGAAGAGCTGAGCAGGCCAGTGCAGAAGATCAGCTTGGGAAGAGCACAAGGGGAGGAAAGGGAAATGTAGAAAGGAACTGCTGTGTGAAGGAAAGGAATTCAAGGGAAAAAAAGTAAAATGAGTGAAACAAAAGGGGGGGGGGGGAAAAAAAAAAAAAAAAAAGAAAAAAAGGGGGAAACATAGCATTAAAGAGAGGTTAAAAGAAAATGGAAAAACATTACCAAAATGTATTTTGCTTTATTTTGCTGAATTATCTCTTCCCTTATAAACTGTAGTGTACTTCATCTCTACCTCCTAAACCAGTAAATTTTGCCCCCTGAGGAGGTAAATCTGGATCCTCCTTGAGGAAATCTGGATTTTGAATCTTACTGCTAAGTGTTTGGCAAGTGTTCATCTGTGTTACATTAAAATGCCAATGGCCACCTAACATATTCCCATATGAGTCCCCACTAAGACAAAAAGGATGGTGTCAAACAAGCTTGGTGAAGCCATGGCATTGTAAACAAAGGGAAAAAAGGGCAAGTGTTTACCCATCTGCCAACAGTCAGCATGGGCCAGCTGTGGATGCTGCTCACACGGACCTTGTCCTGAAGACAATGTATAGTGGTGGCTGGATCAGACCCTGGCTTGCCAAAAATTATGATCCATCTCTCACTCACTCAGGAAGACACCTTCAGCAAGGAGAGAGAAAACCTGCACAACAGCAGTACATTCCTTCCCTAGCACTTGCAGGTCTCTCGAGTATTACCTAAATACCTGCTCACCTGGTGTTGGATTTAAGGAAGAGTAGAAAGGGACACTTACATTAAGACTTATTTACAGAGGCTAGGTTGCCTACAGTCAATGGACATAAAGTGGCACCTCTGGGCTCAGTTAAAACCTGAGTCACTTTATGGACGTATCTGTGTTGCTCTCTTCACTGCACAGAGAACTAAAACTAACCATGCTCTCAAGTCCTCAAATTAAGTTGGACAAATCTAGGAACATGAATTTGTTTCCTAAAATTAGGTGGCCTCAGTTCCTGCATTGTTCTTGTGAAGACTCACCTCTAGGATATGATGGGGAATCTGCTAGTGTCATCTCAGAAGCTAGCACCCTTTTTTCTACCTAACTGAAGCCTGAGAGTGTTTTCTCTTCTGGTAACATGTCAGAACTGGTGTTACACAACAGTGAAATGGCTGGAAAATGGTTGCCTGCTTTTTTGAGTCCTCTAACCCTAAGCAGGGCTCTGGGATGCACTCACATCTCCCTCTATGAGAGGTGGAAGGTATGTTAGCCCTCTTCTCTTACTGAGCTGTGCAGAATTTTGTTCCAAACTATGCCATTTATTATTCATTATTATTTAATGGGACCAAAGAATGCAATATGTGTAACCAAGAAATGTGCCAAGTAATGTTCTTTCCTTTAATGGCTAGATCAAAGGGAACTTTATGAGGCTGGTGCTGGCTAAGTCAGTAGTGGCATTTGCCCCAGATCCTCTGCAGCACACCTTACTCAACCACAGTTTTAAAATCTTTAAAATAAGGGACCAAAAGGTCTGCTAGGCACCTAAAGTTCACTTGCCTTTATGAGCTTTTTTTTCCCTTTTCAAATAAATGTTTTTGGAAGACATTTCTCTAAGCCGACTTGCAGTTAAGTGCTTAACATAGCATCTCGAGTACTCAAAAAGCAAACAGTCCTTGGAGAACACTTTTCCTACTCTTGCTCTAAATGCATGTAGTGGGTGATGGAAAGGCTCTTAGACCTGCCAGAAAAGGGACGATTTTCTGATTTTTCTCTTTTCTCCTTTAGTCACCAGCTGCTTCGTCAACAACTAGATATCCCCCCGCTCCCCTCCCTGCCTCGCCCCCAGTAAGATTTGTAAATGTCTCTGGAAAAGTTGTAAAACTAGCTCTAGCAGGATATGCATTCACCCTAATGCTGAAGACTCTCAACTGTGATAATTTAGCAGATCATTAATCCCACTCTCTAAAGGAGGCTGTAAAGCAGAACTAAATATGCAAATCCTCTTGTGCTTTAAACTTGCATCTGTCTGTCCGTCCATCCAACTATCTATCCATTGTACTGGAATTCTCCTAAGATCACGCTGTATTCTAATCCATTAATGTAGCTCAACTGGAGCATACAAGATTAAATAATAAGAAAAAAAAAAGATTTAAAAATAACATGGAGGCCTCAGTACAGTGGGCAATCTCCCAGACTTTATGATCTGCACCACACGTGCAGAAAGGGGTGCGCACGGCACCGGGGGTGAGTAAATTAGCCTTTTATCACCACCCACTGACACTCAAGCACCTATTACTGTAAGGCACAAGTGCAAATGAGGTGGGTGGCCTCTTTCTAGTCCACTTCACCGCACTGCAATGCAATCTGTCATGACCTCCAATTCCTATCCAGGACAGCGAACACTGTGGTATCAGGGGGTTTGGGTATTCTGGCATGGCTGCAGGTGGTATGCTTGCGCAGTAACTACCTGCACAGTGCCCAGGGCTAGACATTTTGCTCACATGAGCAATAAACTCCCTCAATCAAATGTAACTAAGTGTATAATTTACTATTTGCAGCTATTCTAGCATGGAACTATTCCTGCTTTAACTTAGATTCTTTTAGGTTTTTCTTCTGGCTTTAAATCAGAATCCTAAATGAACATTTTAAAATGTAATGATCTTTGCCCCTTAAAAATTGCAGTATCAACGTCTGTGGGGCACCTTCACAGCGAGCACTGCAGTGACTTTTAAGATGCAGCACAAATCAGACTGCTAACAAATGCAAAGTAACATTGCAGGTGAAAACTCAACAAGCAGTCCTGGACCCTACTATACATATGCATTATCCAGGTGGAAAGAATGTCCCCCATCTCCTCAGTGGTTCTGGAGAGCAAAATACAGTAAAAAGAATAAGCAAAGCTCACAGAACCTAACCCGGTGGAAAATATCAGTTCCTGCTTGAACCACAGGAGCTCTGGAAGGCAAGAGTTGCCTTATTTCTGTTCAGGGGAAAAAGGGGCACTGTGCAGATGGGGAAGACCCAGCTTCAGCAGTTTGTGTCAGGGAATAACAGATTTATTCTTGGTTGGAAAGCCCTGTGGGGAGTTGCAGCAATCTTAAGGCTGGAACTAACACAATCTCTCCAGCAGCCACAGGACTCCACTCCTGTCTGGAAGTGCAGCTGATGCTCCCATATGGGATTTAGCTGCTGGCAGAGAAACTCTCTGACTTGCTACAGAAATCTCCACTCTCATTCCTCAGCCACTTCAGTGTACTGTGCGGAAAGCTACTCATCTAGGGAGACCTAATGGGCTGTGTCTGCCTCTTACACCTTTAAAACCTTCCTATTCCCTCACTGAAAAGCTCACATCCAGAATATTCCTCTGAGAACCTTGTGGTCAGAGGGACTACTTGGGCTTACATAAGGTTGTTTTCTGAAGACCACTTCTGCCTCCCCATTGTTCCAGTAGAATCTGGCACAGTCCTATATGGAGCTTGCCAGTGGCCTTGGCACATCAGAATCCAACAGAATGAAGGCTGAGAACTGTGGATACACCGTGGTGTCTTGAACACAGCAGAAATTACACACATGTGCCATTTGTATGTATGTGTAGGCACATGAGAACTTTTATATTTGCTTGTATATACTCAGAAACCTGCAAGCACTCCAGAAACCAAGCAACATCATCTGAAATCTCCTCTTAGACATTTTTCCTTCTCTCTAACCTGCTACAGGCAATTTCCTCTTCCCACTGTTCATGACAAGATCCCCTGGGTCCAGCTCAGCTATTTGGGCTAGACCAAAAGCACAATTTGCTGTGCCCACTGGATGGTCTACTGACCATTCGGTGATGAAAGTAACACAAACCTCGAATCATTTCATGTCAGACATACAGGAGGTCACTGCTTTTCAGTGGCCTATAAAGGTAAACAAATGTGGATACCTATTTCTGCTACTGAAACCAGAGATGAAAGCAACACAAAAATATTGACCTTTGGCATATTGAAACTTCTATTCAGTGAAGCAGGACTTGGCTTTTAGTGAAGATGTTTGATGGGACAGAAGAAGAAAAAATACATAAATAAATTTATACATATCTAAAAACACACACAAAAGATACAGCTAGATTCACAAGTAAGAGAAGGAATAGTAGAAGCAAACATAATTAATTATGAAATTAATTTCACTATAGAGCATGACAATAATGCTAAACCAGCTCCTTAACCTCTGCTCCAAACAATGTGGCTATTGTCTCCCCGTAATCCCATATCTCAGGTCAGGAAGCACTGGATTTTGTCACTCAGCACTGATGTGTGAACTCATATGGAGTTTTGCATCTTTACACCTTGTATCTATGTATATACAGACCCACAAAAAAAGAATTTGTTTACTAAATAATCTGTAGTGGGAGGAAGAGATGGAGAGACAGACAAAGAGGAAGGAGGCAGGCAGGCAGGCAGGCAGGCAGGCAGGAAGGAAGGAAGGAAGGAAGGAAGGAAGGAAGGAAGGAAGGAAGGAAGGAAGGAAACCAAAATCTGATACTTATGTGTGCATAGGTACCAATTAATTCTACCAATTAAAATGGCAATAGAAATCAAACCAAAGCTGCAAATACTCAACGCCTAAATATTATTGTAGTGTCCCATTGTGCCTGGGCCTATTCCAATATGAAATAGCTCAGAAATTAAAAATAGAAACAATAGGGACTTTAAAAAATTAATCCTCACTCACAGTGCACACAAACACATTAAGCTATTTATTTTTATGTTATGTGTCAGCTCTGCATCAAGAGAATTTCACAAATAACTCTGTGTCCCATGCTCTATTACATGCATGGGGTATTCAGAAGAACAAGAGTTTGCTAACCAGACACCATTATAACCACAAGAAATTATAGGGCTTTTTTTTCTGCAATAGTTTAACATGATTTTAATTATATATGAAGAAAAATTTGAATAATTAGCTTTATAAAAAACTGCCATTTGCTTCAACAAGTGTTTAGCTCTTTTACTCATAAAATGAATCACATCCATCCAAATTTCAGGCTCACAACAAAGAGCTGCTCAAGAATACAATGCAACGTATTCTGACAGCATCTCCTCATTGCTGAAGACAAGTTTACAAAAGGAAGAGCAAAGTAAGGAAGCAGTCTTACTGTCTGCTATCTACAGGGTCATCCCCAAATCCAGCTACTTGGTGTTTGTGTGCCACAAGCACTGTGTTGAGGAGGCATTTTACAGACTAGCACAACATACTGCAGGATGTTTCATGCAGTATGAAGCTTAAAGCAAAGTAGAAGAGCTAATAACTCTGCTCTTATACCACCAGCATAAAACATACCCCTGCAAAGGGAAAGATTAGCATTAATTGCCTGTTGTCAAATTCATCATTTTCCCCAATTTATTAGAAGCTTTGTGCATTGCAGCACCATAAGAACAACTTTGTGAGTACTGCAATACACCAATCTTTATTCTCCCTTTGGCAAATTAATGCAGATATTTTGCCTTATGATAATTCCTAATTAATAAGAGGGTTAGGACAAGTCCCACTCATTTGGAACTCCAGTGCTACTGTTATTCATTTGAAATTCAACTCTTTAAGTTTTTAAAAAAATAAAATATATGCAGCTCTCTCTTTACCACATTCCATTTACTGCAAGAATACTTAATATTAGTAAATTGGTCCCTTTGGGAATCTAAATGTAGGCACATATAATAATACACGTTGAAAACCATAATTCTATCATAATCACTTCTCATTCCGGATTGTTGGGTTTAGGTTTTTTGTTGTGTGTGTTTGGTTTTTGTTTGTTTGTTTGTTTGTTTGTTTTTTGGCGGGGGGAGTGGAATTGTTAATTCAAAAAGGAGACTTCATACTGAAGAGGTACAGTAAGATTTGGCTATTTACATAAACAGCTTAAGTTTGAAGTGCAAGCTCACTCATGTGCAAATAACCCTTTCATACATTAAAATCTTACGTGTAAAGCTAGAGAGTTAAATCAACTCTGCACTACAGATTCACTTCAGGTAGTCTGTACAATTTTCTGCACAAAAGACCATCAGGTCAGCCTGAAAACCACTTGAGAATGATTTAAAATATAGGAAAAATAACACAAGCCTGTAGATCAAAGCCCAGGGCTATGTTTTCAAAGGGTGTTTACTGTAGGTGACTTATGTGCACAGTATGTTCTTACATCTTCCAGGTTTTTGAATGGTGGTAGGGACAGGCAATTTTAACTCATTCTGAGTCTGCAACTTTAATAAGTGAAAAAAATTGTGAGGCAGACTCCGCAGTCAGCAAAAGCTTCCCACATAGCGCACTCCAGTGAGCAGGAAAGAAGGGTGTGCGCAGGGGAACAACAACCGCGAAGAGGCTTAACCTGATTTCCTAGTTGGTATTTCCAGCCCTGCTGACGCACGCCCAAGAAGGCTGCTCGCATGCGATCTGCCAAGGTGTCGCTGCAGGGATCTCGGTGCCGGCAGTCCCCTGCCATCCTGCTCCCGCAAACCTTCGCGGCAGGAGGGAGCACCTCAAGCCTACGGCCGTCAACGGGGTCTGCAAATCACCACTGAAGCAAGAGCGGAGGGGCAGCATCTGGCCTGATGCGCTCTTCAGAGGCACTTGGCATTCACATTTTACAATAGGCAGGTTTTTCACAAAAGAAAAGGAGGAGAGGGGAGAGTATTGTCTTTCTTTAAAAGGATAGTACATTAGTGACGATATTTTTTTGTTAGATCCCCGTTTGTCTGGTTGGGGAATTTATGGACTTTTAAAAATAGATTTTGCCAAACAATTGTGTGGGCAACTGCTGACTTGCAGTCTGCAAGATATCTTTCCGTCAGCCTCAGGAAGATTAAAGCAGCTTCTATTTTCATCACAAGGGAGCTAAGGATGTAGGCACAAAGGAAAAATTCACTTTTTGCCCACATCAAGCTGAGCCTCTTGCCAGACGATGCAGCGTTCACTGCAACAATTGCCAACATAATGTGTTACCTTCTATAGCCCCTTCAGGTTGAAGAATAGCCTTCTCCTGCTACACGTAGAGAGCAGGAGTATTTCCCAGTTCCTGGGTCTGCTGTTTAACACTAGGACAACTTCCTTCCTAATGCTGCATGCCAAAAAGCTGACAAAAAAGTACCATTGGTATACAAAGGAGGAAAATCTCTGTGCATCACACGCATTTAAGAAAAGAAATAGAGATGAAAATAAAACATCCTCTGAAAGATCACAGCATTACTTATTCTTGTATCTTCTTTTAAGTCCTGATTCTAATCTCACCAGCATGATGCTCAGAGAGAAAAGCAAGTCACAGCCTCATATGTACCCCAGTTAGATAGATGAGGGGGGAAAGAGCCCTGCCAGCATATCTGTACAAGACAAACCTTGCATTAAATAGGGATACAGGGACTCAGAAACGAGAACGATCTTCTCAGATGTCAAATCCAGGCCCCTGGTGTCCCAGGCTACAATGTGGTGCAGCTCCTCTTGGAAAGCTATCACCAGTTCCCATAAGGAAAGTCCCCTGCTACCCTCAGAAGCAGGCTCTTCCAGAACTTCACTCCATTCATGGTCTAATCTTTCTCCAATCTTCAACCTGCCTTTACTCATAGCTAGTTTATATCCATTTATGCTTGTGAAAACATTGTTTTGTAGCTTGAACAGTCTTGTCTCTCCCTGGTGTTTATCCCTCTAAAGTATTTATGGTAAGCAATCGGATCCTCTTTCTGCCTTTGTTTTGCTAGTCTATCCAAGCCAAGCTCCTTAAGTCTCCCTCACAAGACAGGCTCTCCATTCTTCTGATCTTCTTGGTACTCATTCTAAACTGAATTTATCATCTGTGCACACAGATGACCTGTTGTACATAGTATTTTTGATGGGGTCACATCACATAATATGCCATGGAAATAACATAAACAGAAGAGATGTGGGAGAGAATCTATGGGATGTTCCAGTTATCCTTGTATACACAGACTCATAAATGTACTTGGCACTTACTGACTCAAAGGCACAGATATATTAAAATGTAAGTACTTAGACAAACAAAGACAGGAATATTTTCCTTTGTTTAGTCAGGAAAAAAGATAATTTTACCCTGTACCTAAATGTAGCTTTGGAGGAAAAAGTTTACTCTGGAACCTATTGAACTGAAACCACAGCTTTGATACCATGAAATACCATCCTCCTGTTTATAACAAGGGAAGGGCCCTGTGCCATAGTTCCTATTTCAAGCCCTGATAAAAACCTACATGAAGTGCAAAATGTGAAGGAAAACTTGAGGAGAAGACCAGCATCTTTAGCAGCTTTATTTTCTTCAGCCTGATCTGAAAGTTGTGCTGCTGCTGGAGAAGCAGATACAGAGACCAAAAAGCAAAGCACCTCATCAACTTTCTGATGAGGCAACTGAACCACCCCCACTTGCAAGCACATGCAGTGACCCATGAGTACATTTAGGAGCCTATTGCTAAGGGCCCCCAGCACAAAACTAAAGTAAACCAAACCAGGCAGTACTGTACATGTAGCAATTGTGTCAAGGTATGCCAGAAGTCAGCAGGCTTTCAGCAACATCCCACATAGGGCTGCAAACACTCGTGCCAGTTAATTAGCAGTGGCATTAAACGAGAAAAGGGACACTGAGTAGGACACTGGGGTTAACCTTACCCTATGTGAGCTGTGCCATATGATCTTTTATTCCATCTGTTATCAAGATACTTCAAGAGATTAATTCAATACTCACAATTTTGAATGAGCAGATACCATTTTGTTACTCCGTATCATACTTCACAAGTCTCAAATGTTCAGCGTCTGATTGACAGCTTGAAGAGGTGCCACAAGGTTAAATGACAGCCTATCAATTTTTCAAGGGCAAGAAATCCTTTACGAGACATTCAGAGGTTTTTCCTTTTAGCATTTTTCCATTGTTTGCCTAACCTAAACCTCAGGCACACACTGGAGTTTAAGGACATGCTGCTGTAACAGGGATCATCAGTCAACAATGAAAAAAAATCTCAGAAAGGTGAACCATATGCCCATCCTGAAAACACATACAAATTCTGGTAGTCGCAAAAGATATTGCTGCAGGTTCTGCTTCTATGGTAGAGCCTCTGCCATTAGTGCCACCATGCCCAGTGTTGGCACCCGCTCCTGAACTCAAGCGATAGCCCTCCCATCAGTTCTAGAAGGGACTTATTTCCACAGGCACCACCCACCACAAAGGCACCTTGCTCCTCTAACCCTGAGATAAAGCTTTACGCCACATCAAGGACGGCATGAGAAAAATGATAGCTTTACTACTCACAACAATGCAAGGGGAAGATGAAGCTGTGAAAATCCCCGAGCTCGAGGAGCTGCTCTACTGGACCGTGAGCGAGGGCAGCCAGACAGAAACATGCAGCCAGGCACATGCAGCACGGCTTTTCTTTATAGGAGGAGACAAGTGATTTCCTGGCATATGTGCAAATGCCTTGGAAAGTACCGGCAGGCACATATGAACATTGCCTGGTAGCTGGCAATGCCTGTGAGCATGGGACCCCTGCTGTAAGGGAAGCTGGATGGTGCCCCTTGTCCTCCCAAGTGACAGCCACTGCTGGCACGCAGGTTGAGCACTGCTCCCTGCCTCATCCTGCCTGGCACCCAGACTGCACAGGACAGGAGCTGGACAAACATCAACAGCAGCTTTTTATCGGCCACTGGAAATAGGGCCAGTTAGTATGATCGAGTCATTAATCTGCTGTTATACTGTAGGTCAAAACGTCCTTCTGTTTAGACCTTATTGTCAAAGTCTTCTGCTTCTTCAGTATCATGATGTACTGTTCTGAGAGATGTAACTTCGTGTCACTGTCACTTTTCCTGTATGTGTTCTGCTCTTTGCCTCTGAGACATCTTGACAGGCTGATATACAAACCAGAGACGCAGAGGTGGTTGTAAATACTGCACTAGGATCCATTCCTAAAAACTTGAAGAGACTCTAACACAACTAATTGCACATGTGCAAGGAAGAGATTGACTTGAGAAATTCATAAAGAAAAAATATTGCATTAATAAATTAAGAGCTGCAACCTGTCTAAAGTTCAGCTCTATCGACTGCTAGAACATCTGAATGATTGCTATAATTACTGTAGATACCAGTGCCACTTTGCAATATGGCTTCTTGTGCTTGTATTGTCTTTCCCATCTTTGCAGCAGTATTATAGCTCCAAATGCAACTGTTGCTGAATTTAAGCCGAAGTGCCTGGAAGGCAAGGGCTGTATTTTATACCACTATGCTTCTGGTGCTTAATTGGGTCCTAAACTAAATATGCTGAATATATACTTAATTAAATGTGCTAAAGAAATATTCTAGGTGCATTTAGAAAAGATTTGTTTGGTCAACTAAGATGTTTTGCAACTGTAATTGCATTATTGTTATTGGCATTTCTAAATCACTCTCTGCATTTCCTTTGGAATAAATGTCTTAGTAGCTCACCACTATAATGTATTTCTATGCTACAAAACTGGAGGAACACATTATATATTCATGTACACTTGGCTTTAACCACTTACAGTATAAAAATGAAGTAAAGATTATTATGCAGTAAGTTTGCTGAACAATCATTCTTTTAAACCATAAATATACTCTGCATATACCACAACATCCACCCAGTAAGAAATTGGGTAAACAGAACTCACTTATATTTTGAAATTGAATGGACGGTTAAAACTGAATTAACTGGGAAAATAATAGCATTTCAAACAAATAAAGAATAGTTCACAAACTGTAGTATAACACAGCCTATTTCTCTTGCAGCACAGGGAAGAGAGAGTTATTAATATCATGCATATTCCTGATTCATATACATTCATTCAAAACCAGGTTTTGATAGTGGTCTTAAACAGCTAAAATTATAAAAAGATAGAAAGTCCCTTTATATTACATTTTCTGAAGCATCATCAACACTGCAGCACAGCAAAGGAAATCCAAATCCATTTTATCAGCTTCTAAATGTAATGTATATTACCTGTGTGATAATATCTTCTGTCAAACTATCCAAGACATTTACTTTCTCAAAAATCACAATCAAAAACAAAACCAAAGAACACAGGACATTAAAACAGAAAAGGGATGGTCTTTAGAACAAACTGACTACACTGAATGTGGACAAAGAAAAAAAAAAAAAGGGCAGGTTTAATTTTTGAACTTTAGTAGTTTTTTAATGTACAGGGACTTTTCACTGTTTCTGTGTATTGCAGTTTTGTTAACAGGCAAGTCCCAGGCATATGCTTTTATAACAAAAAACATATTTGGTTTTAGCATTCATAATTCCTTTAAGTACTTTTTTTATCAATTTTGTCATATTTGCAATTTTCACTTACTACATCTTTCACATTTTATATTTTTTAACCTCTTGAGAATCTTCTCTTCAATATTTTGGAGTATTTCACGTGGCATGAAACACAAGCAGATACAGTATAAAATAGCTGACTAGATTCAAGTTCAGAAGGCATGGGAAGAAATCCTGCTTGATGTGGTAGATCTCTGGCCACAGATCTGATTTTGTATGGTGTTTGGGGGAGGGGGGCAGGCCATGCCCCAGCCTAGCAAAGCTTTTAAGCACACACTTAAGAACATACGATTACTTTAAATTACTTCAGTAAGATTATTCACACACTTGAATTAAATGCTCTTCTAGATTTCTGCCCTTATGCATGGAACACACTTAATCTCTGCAGGGGCTCCCAAACTGCAGAGGGAATGTGGGAAAGGAGGATGAGGCACCTGTAGGTATTTTCAGGACCTCATACCAGCACCCAGGTGAGATAAGGTAAGATCTCTTTTAAAATCAGTTGCAAGCAGCAGCTGCTTTCCAGTGACGAGATGGGTGCCTCTTAGAGAACCAGGGTGGGGGGTTTCTTACAGCCTATTAAAAAGGGATTCATAGGAAGTTTTCCTCTTGTCGAAATAGAATTATTGATCAGAAATCTCTCTTTTCAACTTACATTTTATGCAGATAAAAAACATTCTTCTTATGAAGCTCCTCACTTAATTGTCTGGTATTGGATGTTTTTCAATAATTTTGGGATGGAGAGGTGGTACTTTGCCAAGGAAAAAAATACAAACAAACAAAAAGAAGCTCATCTGCTGTTAAGAGAAAAACCTTGCTCATGGTCTAGTTTTCATCACATAGCAGTATTAAAAAAAATTTTGCTTATTTTTTTTTTGCTTTTTTTTTTTTCTTAAGATAGAATAACTTTATACTATTTCCTGAACAGCTTTTGTTTCCTGATCCCACATAGCAGCTCCATTACACAGCTCCACTTGCCCAGACCTCGGCAGACCACAGGTTGGATGAGGCCAGGGAGAAGAGTTGCCCTTTAAACAGACAGTGCAGCTGCACGTAGGTTGTTTGGGGATTTAAGTGTCAACCTCTCTAACTAAATTAATGGGAATTTAAAGTGTAAGAGAGACCACCAATCCAGAGAAGGAAAAAAAAAAATCTTTGATTTGACATTACTTCATTACTTCAGCATCAGGACCAATCCAGAACAGCATTTACTTCGTAACTTTAACGGGTAGAATGAAATACAAGCTGCTTTTATCTTAATATACCTCATATTTCATGAGAATTATCATGTTGAAAATAGTTCTGAGAAACAAACACATGTAACCAATGCTGCTCAGAGTAGTTTAAAATCAGAACTTATTTGTCTGCTTAACAGACAAAACTGTTTAACATTTAAAAGTAGGTGGTATGAGAGATTTTGTTAATTTTGTATAATAAAGACCCCAAAACCCTGCAAGGATCTGTAGGCTCCTTCAGTAATTACGGAGTGTGCTGAAAGACTACGTGTTGTATTCCCAACAACGAGACAGAAGCACATAGTTTTGCTGCAGTCTTGGTACTTTCACTATGTGTCACTGTGCATCAGCATTAGCTGAAGAACCGAGAGCATGGCTAACAACAGAGAGAAAAGTAAAAACAATGACATACGATTTTTTCTGAAACATCACATATCTCTTTTCCATATATTAGGAAAAGGTTATGCTCTTTTTGCTCGTAATTATAAAACAAGAACGTTAATACCACAAAGGTTCAGCATAAATCAATTTCAAACCGCTAAATTTATTAGGCAGTGCTTGTAATGAATTATCTGGAATGGGAAACAAATCCAAGGCTAGGATTTTTTGCTGATACTTGCTAATTGTATCAAAAAGACTAGATAACATTTATGTTTCTATTAAGAACTGCTAATTTTTTTACACCTTACAACCATGGAAATACATTTTCTTAGCTGCAGAGTATACTAAACAAAGCTGATATATATAACTAGAATTGTGTTTAAAATGAATAAAAATTACTTATGATGGCATAAAAATATCAGACTAAATTATACTTAGAATTTTTAAATGTCATGGGGAAGTACTTTAAAGCATATCGTAGATTAACATTTGTTACTATTCCTGTTCTTAAAATTATTGTAAGTATTAGTAGCATTATTATTATAATATAAAGAGGGCTGCCAAAAAAAAAGCAGAAATCCTTGAGGTTGCCTTTTTTAGGTTCTGAACTAATGCTTACTAGAGTTAAAGAATTCTCAAGAAATATTTCAGATATACTATTACGAATGAATGAAAATATCATGGTGATTTAGTTTCAATTCTATAGTGGCATTTTTAGAAGTACTGATGTATGCCTATCATATGAATATATACATGCATTTCTAGTTCAGAGTTAGATCTTGAATGCAGCAGTCTACAGATAATCCCTATAATTAACAATTAGTCCAGCATTTTAGTTAGGCTTTCTCATCTGAAGTAGATAAGAGTCCAAAGAGAGAAAGAAAGAAAAGGGAAAAGGGAAAGGGAAAGGGAAAGGGAAAGGGAAAGGGAAAGGGAAAGGGAAAGGGAAAGAAGGAGGGAGGGAGGGAGAAAATAATTTTTTAAATCTGATGTAATGTTTTATTACTATAGTTTCATTCATATGTAGATATATAAAAATATGTTTTAAAAGATACCAGATATTTCTGTTGAAATGCAAGCCTATGGGTATTTTCATCTTGACACACAGGGGTCATGAAGAAATCTCAGGAGCTCTAAGGAGAAGATACCTCACCAGTTTATTGCAGGGATATGTCCAAAACCCAAAACTGCTGTAGCTCATGGCCCAACACTGGCAGTATCTTTTGGGCAGACTGACAGGAAGAAAATATGCAATATGAAGAAGTCTTCCTTCACTGTCTTATGCCATCATGTTGATTGAAGGGGAGGTATCACACACCACACGGTCACACAGAATGAACTCCACAGTGAGCAAGAAGCTCCACTTTTTGACAACAAACAAGGCAGGAAAGTGAGTGGACACCTGGTCATTTAAAATGAAGCAGGATTGGAATGTTGGGCCCATTTGCCAAATTGCTGCTGCTGTTCTGAGCCAGAAGAAGTAAAATGTGATTCCCTTAAACATTTCAGCTGTTGTGCTGTATCAGAAGGCACTCTGGGCTGGAATGTGAAAACAAGCCCAAATCATTGTCCTGGATTCTTTTCCCACAGTTCCTACTAGCTTTCACACAACCCATCTGACAAATACTGCCATTAGTGCATTACCTTTAAATTAGGACTAATAAAATCCCATCTCAGCTTCATATAAACCAAGAAGTACCTTTTTTTTTCATTTGCATAAAGCACAGTGTTAATTCCAGCAATTGCACGGGCAGATGATAGACTTCGAGGGTATGGTAAGTAATTCCAGCTTGTAAAGCCCAGTATGTACTGACAACAGAGAAAAGCAACTCACATGAGCAGTAACATCACCCATACAAGTCGCCTCCTGCCTTTTATTCAGCAATTCTTTCACCTATTCCTAAAGTTGGTTTCACAAGCAGTGCCTGATAGAGATCTCTCCATTGCCTCTGCACATACAACCTGCACATACAACAACATACACTCTCCTTACCCTCCCAATCCTTATCATGGCATGACATTTTGGTGCTCTTTGCATCTTCCACCCAATAATTGATCTCTCTTGGCTGTTCCCATCTGCTGCAGCACCTCTCACCTGGCCCCACAGCATCGTTTTGTGCGCTCGTGGTGCCCCACTCTATCTCATCATAGTTTTTGTAGAGAAAACCTCGTCACTATTCAGCTGCACATCCTACAAGTGAATATCCACATGTGAATATCCAAATGCAATAGCTTTCATTAGAGAGAGTTACTGGAAATATTTAAAATAACTATGCTTCTGTCTAAATTGGTTACTAGTCTTATAGTTATACTACCAGAAGGATTTCTAAAACAATTGATTTTTTTGCTAGTTAGTGTTTTTTATCAGACAGATAATGGGAGACAAGAAATAAATAAACTCAGGGAGGTACAATTACATCATCTTACTCTTTCAGCATGATAAACAAAATAGTATTCACTTCCCTCCCCAGAGTGCTATGAGGCTTATTCCATTAAGGTTTGTCAAGTACTTGGTTACAAGACTCTGTAAGTGCACGGTGTTATTAGTAAATATTAAATAGAAAACTAGATTCTAATTATCAGGATAAACAGGCTAAGTTCTGCTAAATGCACTTGGGAGAGGAACCCAGGACCACCAGCACGCTGTAGTGTTGCGCATCCTTATCAGATCCAACTCCTTTTAGCCTCCAAAAGATCAGGTTTGCTCAGGCTCAAACCTACCAGAATGAAAATTTATCACCACTACTATCCCTTCCTCAACACTGAATAAAAATTTTACTCCCACTTTAGGGCATATTATGCATAGTAGACTGATGTAATTTATTTTTCAGGCATCCCCAAACCTGCTCATCACCCTGTACAGCTGGGACAGCAACAGAGCACACAAGGTAAAGCACACAGGGCTCTGCTCCTGCACCTGGCAGGGGTCCCTGCCCCTTCAAGTACAAGGTCGACAGCCTCCTCTATCACTGGGCTTGTGACTGCCTTGCCCTTACATCCTGGCACCTGAAAGAAATTCCCATTTCATGGTCTTTCTGCCTTTTGCCACAATGAAGAGAGAAAAAAACCAAAACCCTCCCTGTAAATGTTTCACCAGACATAAAAGAGACATATAAAGCACTTGTGCAACACTGCATTAATGAATTAGAATTCAAGATAAAACTGCCCTTAATATCATGTGTGGGAAAAGGTCTAAAACATTTTTGCATTGATCATTCATGATTAAAACTAATGTCATCGGGTAGCTTTGGTAGTGGTTTTTTGTTTGTTTTTTTTTTTTTTACCTTTGCTGTCAAGTGAAGCCTGTGCTGGGCACAGCCATCTGGGGCTTTACATCTTCCCAAGCGTGCTGTGCAGTCGGATGGCATCTCTCGCGTAAAAAGCAAAGACTGACAGGGATTCAAAGGAGACAATTGCTGCAGTGAAGAATCTCCTTTCACATCAGGGAAAAAGGTTGGGATGGATAAAGCTGTGGAAACTAACACTTCTGGTGGGTAGAACAGGAGCCCTAGAGAAGACAGAGGGCCATTCACAAACAGAGCTTTTTTAGGAGCGATCATTTTGCCAGCTTTAAATGTCCTTTAAAAGGGGCCAAGTAACCTACACCTACTGAACTTCTCCCAAAGACTGCACAAAACATGGGGCCTCCTGGGTGTAGCTAAAGCTTTTTAGGTAGTACCTAGTGATGTATTTTGTTTGAAAGGAAAACTGCCTTCACTGTGCTCTGCATTAACAACCCGACCACTGCAAAGGTAAGAAGGTTCTTCCCACCCGGGGTAAGCTCAGAGATGCTTGAACACATAAATTTTGGACTACAGTGGCCTCTCCCTAGTGGGGACTACTCACTGAAAAGCAACATTTGCAAGACTGATGGTTTGGGTTTTCATATAAAAATCTCCTACTAGAAACTAGGTCTTGAAACACCAGCAAAGCAACTGGAAGCAAGAACATTAAGCATGATGGTTTGCAACCTCTCTACCTCTCTACCCTGAAACCTGTAACAAAAGGCTAAATTCAAACAAACAAACACAAAAACAAATGAGAATCTGTGAAGACTTAACACCAGAATCCTTCAATAATCTGTACTGAGCCATTCTCAGAATGGAAGACTTTCAATCACACCCCTTCCCGATCAAGATGGAGGGAGGCTGGGCTGGAGCAGCCTTAGCAGGGAAGTCTACTTTAGGTACACCTGGCAGGGCTGCTGCTAACACTGTAAGACATAGCTTCCCCTTTTATTTATGCATGGATCAACACCAATCCTACCAGCATGCCATGCTACCTGGATAGCTCGGTTTTAAGAGAGGAATTGCCATGTATGCCCATTTATTATGTTCTCTATTCATATAACAGCTACAGCCTTGTTCTGCAGCCACAACGTGGTTAGGCATAACCTGAGGCATCCTGAAACAGTGGCACCATCTCCTGCTTCTCAGAAACCGCCTTCCAGCACTAAGCAGCCTGAATCAGGAGTATGGACTGAATTGGAACCAGGCAATTTTTAATGCGTCTACTTATTGAATTTTTAATTTGCAGATTATTGACTGTATGGACTGTAATGGCTTTGAACAACAGGGTGAGTGTGTATGCCAGACATCTGAAGTAATTCTATGTGAAAAGAGATGGCAAATTGCTGGAGCCTTTAATTACACTATTATTTAATAGTATTAAGGGCGGGCCTGAAAAAACAGAATATTCTCCCCCTGCACATTTATCTACATCTCAATAAAATTAAATGCCATTTGTGTGAGGGGAAGGGAGCAGTGGCTCTGAATATATATAGTTGTATGTAACATCTCTGAATGGGGTTGGTATGAAAGGGCAGGCCATAAAGAAGTGATGGTTTCAGTCCATGGGATTTTAACACTTTTTGCTTCTGCGATCCTATAAGCCCTCAACATCAAGAAGCCATTAAATAAAAAGTAATTAGTTTTCTGACCTGCCTTCTTCTATGCATATGAAGACCATAAAAAGAATGATGCTGTCACTGATCCCCACATCTGTCTGCATACTGTATGCTTTAGAGATATACGGCCTGATGCTGCTGCAGAAATGGGGACTCCTAGGTTTTTTTGGGCAGGCTCCTGACAGCACATTCAGCACACAAATCCATTCTCAGCAAAGCAGCACCAGCCATGAGCTGGCCTCTTCACCACAACCAGCCCAAGTCATGCCAGGCACTCCTTCCCTGCATGGCAGCAGGGTACCGCTCTTCTTTTCTTTCCTCATGATTTTATTTGGAAACAAAAAGAAACAACATCCTGTCATCAAACATCAGTAAGGCGTAATTATTATAGCTATGTTTTACCTACCACAGTGAACATTATTACTATGTGAAGATCAAAAATATCAAGCCTCCAGGAATGTCACACGAGAATGTCATAAGTAAGCCTACGTCTAAAATAAACACCCAGGAAACCCTTCTCAAAATCACTCTGTCTACCTACAAGCAAATGCTTTTCACTAAGGGCGGTTCTTTACACGATTTGAGAAATAACTTGTGGAAGAAGAAGGCTGGATTGTTCAGGGGCAAAGACAGCAATGCACAGAGAGCTAATATTTTGCTTACTTCTCTCAGACTGGTGCTGTTGAAAGAAGCCCTGAATAATGCCAGGCTACAGCTCAGCTGAAACACACTGCAGCTGCTCAGGACATGCTGCCATCAGGAACAGGTCCGAGCCCGAGCTCTTCTCTCTTTCATGTCACCGACTATGAGCCTGACTCGTATTTCTGCTGCCCTTTGCCAGCATCTCAGGCAGGGAACTCAAAGCCCCATGATAAAAAGCACCTTTGCTAAAATTGAAATACACTGTGTCCACCAAATTAATTTAAGATGAGGAGGTGTCAGTGGCTGACTTAAATAGATACATTTTTACTCACTGCTGACCAGCTCATGCGCTAAGGTCTGAAAGAACACACAGTGAATATATAACCCAGTGGAAACGGAAATGGCACGCAGCAGGACAGGGCTTGTCAGTGGCGGGCTGAGCCAGGGAAGGGATTTTTACAAATTCCTTTCAATGTCAGGTCCTTAACTTTGCAGTGGCAGTTCTGTATGCTGAAGTTTTGTTTCGTGCCCTATATATATTCCTCTTTCATGGAGAGAAGGATGGTGACTGTGCTTACTATTCTTGGAGTGCTGTCGTGGATGGGTGGAATACTAAGAGAACCACATCTGAAAATGTACACTCACAACGTCTTATCAGTATTGGACATACATAATTTTTTCTTGCAAAGTTTTTGCTGTGAAATTGGTTGTCACACAAATTCATGTGCTTCTCCTCGCTAGTTTTTTTTTTTTTAAAAACTCGCTACATTACTATATTTTTTGATGTCCATTTTAATGTTCCTTAAAGATAAAGCCAACCGTCTATACTAAAATTTCATGCACCCTTTTCTTTGGCTGAACAGAACTGCATTCTCACTACACAGTAGTGTTTCACATACATTTCAATAACTTGGTATACTCCACATGGATGAAAATACCCACCTGTAAGCATGAAATATTTCTGCCTTAATTGAATGTAAAGGCAACCTTTCCCAATACACATTCTCTCAGGCGAAAGGAAGTGCATGCTCCATCGATGTAAAGCACCAGTGTTTAATTTGCTACCATGGGAAGTTAAGGACAGTTTCGTTGAATAACTGAAACACTGGCCCTCACTTTGGTTTACCCTTTGAAAACTGAAATATAAGTCTTCTCTCAGCAAAAGGTTTTGATAAATTATAATTTATCAAAATTATAATAACAGCATTTATCTACTTGATACAGAGACTTCACAGAATGGTTTAAAGGAACAGAATACATGAAAGAAGAGTTCATGGATAAACACAAGCTGGCAACTAGCACTGATGGTCCATCAAGTATACTGTTCTTTCAATACTCTCCATTTTCCAGTTGAAATGTAATTCACTACAGATTTTCAGCCAACTATAAATGAGACAATTGCAGTTATTATTTTGCAGTTTTGTTTGGAAACATGAACTATTATTGATTGCATGTGGAAATGCTGAACAATGAACCAATAACTTCCATTGATAGCATTTTAATTTCTTGAGAAAGGTGCTCAACCAAGCTTTTCTGTGCTCCTTGCAAGACTTTTACATGGAAGTGATTGGAGTGCAGCACAGAGAACTGCAGCGGATGGAGCAGAGATCTAGAGTAAGCAATGAAAAAGAAAACACAAAAAAATTTCATAAAATAGGTACGTTGAACACAGCAGTCAGCAAAATAAACAGGAGGAACCAAAGAATTAAGACAGCTGAAGCACAATGAAAAGACACAGTGCTCTATTAATAATGCTTACCTTTAAAGAAGCATGATACGACCATGGCATTTAATATCAGTGCTTATCAGAAGCATCTCAAGAGATTTCAGCTCTTTTAATGTATGTCTTACAAAAGAAACACCACTAAAGAGTGCTGACTTCAATGTTTTCCTACTGCTAACAACTGCCTTTCAGGCAAGATCCCATGAAGCTTTCCTCTTCCACATTTAACTGACTGTGGATTTCCACATTTAATTGAACGGGATTCAATAGCAGGAGCAGAGAGAGTTCAAATTGTCCCTTTGGGGATTCGCTCAGCAGAAATTACTCATTCATGCCATGACATTTTGAGGGAATATCATAATGTCGTTTTGGACACAATGTCATAACTTAGAGGAACAGAAGAATAAGATGGAAACATCAATTACGATAAAAGAAAGGGTCTAAAAATTCATGTTTTTTTCTATGTCCTTCCTTTCACAGGGAAGTCCCAGTTTGAAAAGGGCTGCTCTGCATCTGCAGTTGCGCTGTACATTGACCCTTGGGTCACTACAGTGACATGTGACCCGCAGGCTGTATCCTGCTGACTTGTGTTCATCCCAGCCAGTCCAAAGAGGACAGCAGTGCTATGGAGATCAGTGTAGTAGGAGAGTGGGATCAGCTGGGTCCGGCTCTTTCTCACAGCACAACAGGACTGACGTGGATGTGGTGGGTATGCTGCTGTGATGGTACCACAGGGCGGGACCAGAATGCAAAACCTTGCTATACACAGGTATGTACGTGAATATGAGTATGTACATGTCTACGCATGTATGTGAGTGTATAGAGGGTCCAGATAGTTATTTTTGTGATTCTGTGTCATGTGCTGACACTGAATTACATTAGCAATACCACTCTACAGCATAACTTTGCTTCTTAAAAACATGAAAAACAAATGTGAAAAATAAAGCAGATGCAGAACTGTCATGAGAAGGCTGGGAGTTTGAGGCATTTAATATGGGGATACGGCATCTCACAGACAACCCACCAGATCCTGTACATACTGTGTGAGAACAATGGCTAGAAACCCCTCATAAAAATATCCCTTGCACGGCAGATAAGACACAAGATGGAAGGTAAAAACAGGGAGGAATGTCCTAGCAGGTTATGGCTTGATAAGAAAGTTGACATGACCCCAGTGTTCATGTAGAAGACTCGTATCATAATCCTCTCTCCTTCTGTTTTTAACCTGCTCTCTAACTTAAATTAATTAAATAAAAATGCAAATAAGAATGCATTATTTTCATAATGATTAAATAGTTAAAATGAATCCATATGGTTTTGTGGGGATCAGACTTCAAGGAACAAGACTTAAAGTTTGCAAAAATATAAACCAGCGCTAAATGACACCTTTATGTTTGGTACCTGATTTTAAATTACTGATTACTCTTTATGTATTATTTCACCTACCATGTAAATTTTTACTTTTCATGTATTACAGCTGCTATGCCAACATCAAAAAGGCACTAAAAATTTTGCCACAGTGCACTGAATGGCATCTTTTAGAACAATTTCCATAAGTATTTGTAGAAAGGTTCTTTCCAAGTGGGATGGACTGCCCAGACCCAGTGCCACCCACCCTGAGTGCCTCACTGGCAAGCCAGACAGTGGGGACAGCCAAAGGACAACATGCTCCTGACCTCCTCTTTGCAAAGACTTAACGGGGAAAGTAAACTTCGACATGGGGGTTTTGTCTTCGTGATACTATAATTATTCAGTTTTTCAGTTACTGCTGCAACTTCAATTCACTTAGCAGTAGGCTTTTTAGATTACAGTCCATTTATTACGAACTTTTTTTTTTGCACAGAAGGTTACAATGGTTTATTAATCCATCAACAGACTCCCTAAAAATATGATCAATGATGCTGTATGAAATGTCATTCTTTATACACTTTAGGAGGTTTGGCAATTAGCACTTCAAAACATTATGACTGTATTGAAGGTTTAAAATATACTTGCAAAAAAAAAAAGAAAAAAAAAACCAGAACCATATCCCTGAAGAGTTCTGCTGAATTAGAACAAAACACTGTAAATCTTACCACCTGACAACACTAGTTTTATGAAATTATTCAAAAAATGAATGTTATTTGAGAAAGTTATACTAAAAAAAAAGTGTTAGAGCTAGGATTTGATTAATGAGACCGTGTCTAGAGCAACTCCATACTGCTGCGGTTCCTCGGAGTTGTGTTTCAGACGTACCTGAAAGCTGGGAAGGACTGCTATTTTCCAAAGCACCTTTTTAAAAGAAAACAACCTGTCAGGGCTGCTTGCTCAATACAGTGTGGCTTTTAACCAGGAGAAGCTATGAAACGCATTATAGTCCACTCTTCTTGGATGAAGAGAGGCTCTTCGATTATAAAAGTGTAAACGGGTGAAGATTGAATCGTGGCGATGGAAGTCCCATAAATACACATCTCGTCACTCTCTGCACGCAGTGTGCAGATACAGCAGCAAGCAACACCTTGCTACAAGGTGAGAGAGAGTTAATGCTGTACATCCTCCTGCACTGCATTCATGTTATTCAAAGGATGGCACACTTTTCTGAACCTTGTTTTAAGAATACCTCTTACTGTAGCAGTGTGCCAAATATTTTGGTTGATATTTAAATAATTAATGAATGCTAAACTCATCTCTTTTTTTTTAATAGAAGAATAAAACTGTCATATTCAGAAGCTGACCTTTTTACTCTGCTATACAAACCCATTAACAATACCGAAAAACATATCCCAAACATAAAAAGCTTTGAAATATCAATTTAAAGGCTACTTTCTGCTATATCCTTTATTGTAAATGTTACCAAGAAAAAGGCAGAACCCAAAAATCAATTTTTAATATATTTCTTCCCACCACAGGATATCGGAAACATTAATGGTTTCTGCATCTACATGGCTACTCTTACAAGCTCTGCTCTTCCCACATTTGCCTTTAAAACATGATTAATGTATGTTTGCATATATATTTAAAGTACTTCTGGATGTATATTAATTAACAATAACACAGTATAAACAACTTTCCAATTGTTTGATTACCCAGAATAACAGCTTGATATTTATACAGCTGCTGCAACTTAGTCAAGAGAAAATGTTGCACATTTTTTGATTAGCTAACTGGATTCCAAACAAACCAGGAATGCAGGCAGTAACCAGACTTTTGAAGATAAGTTTTGAAGCCACTGCTGTTCTGCAGAACTGAAGTACCTCTAGAATAAACATTTTTTGAGAAAGCTTTCTGCCTTTAAACTTTCAATGGTCAAGGAACACCGATTAAGTTGTAGAAGTTCCACTGAAAATAGGCATCACAACAAAATTATCTAGCAGTAGCTAAACTGAAGTGTGTACAAGTGACGGTTGTGAACAGCCTTGTGCAATCTGAGCGTGGAAATGTTCCCTTTTTCTTCTTTCTGCTGCTTCCAAAAAGGTTCCCCTTTCCATCATAAGTCCATACATACAGACAATTCTGCATAATTGCAACATTCCATATTTTAAATCAAATGTCATCCTATTGCTCCTAGTCACTCCAGTTTCCAGGCTTTCTTCACCACTATTGCTGAACTTACTCCATCAAGTTTATGGAGATAAGGGTGGAAATTTCCTCTGTAATCAACAAAGAGAAGTACATACCTTTGAAAGCCTGCACATAGAGAAATCTGGATTAGGAATCTAATTAATTAGGGATTATGAACCTAAATTACATGGACCTCTCTTTTGTTCATAATGTACGTACTTACTTCAGGAGGACTGGTTCACTATGTGCCTAAATCACAAGGGTAAAATATAATCTAGATATTTTCCTGAGGTACACATCACGTTCTCTATCACAGGTTTCATGAGGAATTTTTCTTCCTCTCTTTCCAGATCATATATATGTGTATGTTACTATTCTACTAATAAAATAAACCACATGCAAATCAGTAACATCAATATCAGCCTAGAAGTAGCACACTAGACTAGAAAGCAGAAAAAAAGACAACGGAGAGTACTGAGAGGCTGTGAAGCCATTGCAGAAAATCACTGCACTGTGTTTGCTTGGGCTTCAGGTTTTTCTCTTTAATCCGCTTTTAAATAGCATCAGCCTTTTCACACTGTCCCACAATCAGAAGTGTTAATCAATCTATTGGACGGTTTGCGGGGAAGACTGAACCTTGTATTATTGGAAGAATCTATATGAAAATATCACTATTTCAGAAATATACAGTGGTATTGTTACAGTAATACTGCACTATTACAGAAGCATTAGAGAAAATTCTCCTGCTGCCTGTAAACACATCATTTAAACTCCAGAGTGTTGCACATGAAAAAGCCTCTTCTCCAGTCAACTAGAACAGACTTTGCTCCACAAATGTAAATGGGATAAATATTATTCTTAACTTATTAAAAGGAACCGATAAAACCAACTTTTCATATCACATGAAAGCTATCAATGCATGTCATGTCATCTTAAAGTGATCTTTTAAGTGTTAAAACAAACAGCAAAAAACTGAAAGGCCATGAAAAGCTTTTTTTTGTTCCCTTTTAGAGAAGGAAGGGAGTAATCCCAGGGATTTACAACTAATTGTACAATTTCATCACTGAAAAACTGCAATAAGTAAAAGTCTATTTAAACTATCTTACATCTGTCAAGTCACTGCTGTCAGCTGCAAACTCCACTCACAGGGTATCACAATCACTTTCTAAATAGCACTGCATATCACAAATACTATCACAACACCTTGGTGCATCACAGGAAGTTAAGAATGGACTTGTCCCCAATTTTAATGATAATCACAATGTCATTAAAATGTAGATTTTATTTTTGCCATGACTGCTGTCAAGTTACAAGCACGGTAATATGCCTGTGGGAAACCCTGCTGAGCCCCTGTAAGAAAGACCTATGTCTGACAGTAAGGAGGGAGCACAGCATTCCTAAAACAATGTGGAAAATGTGAAGTCTCTCAGGAGAAAAAGATTTAATTCAGTTTTTCATGTTAGTCGTTGCTACCTATTGATGTCCTAAACCTGCTGCTGAATACTAGGGAATTCAGAGTAAAAAACCATAAGGTAAAGCTTTTACCAGCATGTATCTGAGCATTAATTGAAATGCCTTAAGGCAGAGTAAAACTGCTTCTGAAACATTTACATGAGATGAATAGAGCTTGGATAAGGAGGGGGGAAAAAAGGGTATTTGCAATAGTTTTCCTTAAAGCTATGCCCATCAGTCTTTAAATACAACGACTTCTTGACTTAAAATCTCAGATCTTAAGCCCGTTGTAAAGAACCCCAAAGTCTGTGAAAATATGGCTGGATAAAATACCTCAGAACTACTTAAAGGAAAAAACAGTGCTTATAGGATTGGTCTTCTAATGGCAGGTTTAGTATACAGTGGTTTTGGGTTTGTTTTTTTTTTTCTATTGAGGGCTCTCACAGAGTATTTTTCAGGGAGCCTTTGGGATACGTAATTTAGGTACATCATCCTCTGTGTACAATACACACAACACCAAACACACAATTATGATTGAGTCCTAATCCTCCTTCCACTCTATTTTCTGAATAATAACGTGTGTCATTACAGAAAACCATTTTTTACTGCAAATGAGGTTGTATGCCAGGACAACTTCCCCTCATCCCATTCCTGCTGCAGTCCTGGTGAGCCATATCAAATCCCAGGTAACATGGGAGACACAGTGTGGGGAGCCTGCCCCCCATGTCCCCATGGGGCACAGGGCAGGGGACATTCTTCTTAAGAGGGAAGGGTGGTGAGGGACTGGGTGGAAAGCATTAATCCCCACACCCATCCAAGCAGTCTTTGGGGAGGAAATTCTAATTCTGGAGGAATTCTAATTTTTTCTTTCAGAAGTGATGTCACTCACCAAAGTCCAGTAACTGCTGTCTGCTGGCCCCTAATACAGGCAGGTTTTGGGACCATCATGCTTTGGGCAGCTTAGCCCAAACCTTGATTGGTCTCACCCACATTTTTTTAAAGTTTGCTTTTCCCTGTCACTTCTCTTGTGACTAGCACGTGTGACACGTTTGTGGCACAGCTGATGGGGATGGCATTGCCTGGGTGAGGCTTGATGGGGCTGGAAGTTGCAGGGCCAAAACTGATAAAACTCTTTGGGAGAAAACTTCTGATTGTCCTTAGACTTTCGACAGGTCCTGGCACCAGGATCCCAGCAGGGTCCTCCACCCCCTGGGGAAAACAAGGCTCTGAAGTTGTAATCTGATTTAAAAGCTCCCAGCGGGGAATTAATTCCCCTCCCATGCAACATTGTCATAGAAGCTTGGGATCTGACTCCTGAGGAAGTGTGGCAAATTTCTTCTCTGAATTTGTTGGGATCATCTTTTAACCCTGGCATCTCATCTTGCCTTTTTCGCCTCGATTAAGGAGCTATCTGCTATCGAAGGTATCGTCTCCAGGTAATACCTTGTAGACCATCATCCCATCATCTCACATCCTTGTCTTGGACAAAGTAAGTAGATTGAGCTTCTTAAGTCTGTAATTGTAGGGCCTATTTTCCAGAGATTGAGTGAATTTGCTACTGACTTTAATGCCGTCAGGATTTACTCTCAGAGCCTCAGCTGAGGTAACTTCTGTGCTCAGAGGTCAGAAGAAAATGTAACTAAACCATCACTGAGATTTTCTGATTCCAAATATCTCCTGCAAATCTCTTCATTGTACACTTAGTAGTTTGCAATCTGCTTTAATTAAGGCTTAGCAATCAGAAGAAAAAATCTTTGAAGTTTAACAATTCAATAGTGTGTGAAAATGTTAAATGCTAAGTCCTTTTGTGTAAGCCCTATTCTGTTCTTTAACAAAATTTCCAATATATGAAACAGCTTGTTCAAAGCAGATAAAGAAAAAAAAATAGTGTTGATAACACCTTGTGGCTAGCATACTCCTTAAATTCAGTTATTTACCAAATGTTATGCTGGTGACAGTGGAGTGCTTGGCAAAAACTGGACAGTAAATCATATAAATTTATACTCCCATGCAACCTTAAATTTTGCATTTTAATTGTCTTTAAACAGATCCTGCCAGTGTTATGGCCTAAAATATGCAATATAGCTCTAGATAACAGAAAAACAAACTGAGAGATCAGAAAATAGCAGTAAGAATTATGATTGGATTTGTTGCCTCCCAGTGCAGTGCATTTTATGCCTCTGAAATAGAGTGAGCAAAGTGGAGCCTCCAAGTACTGCCGACTGGACCAGTACTTCAGCGGCTGTCTGGAGTGGCTGCTGGCAGGGAAGGACACACAGGAATCTGTATAAGGGGTCCCTTCATGGATGAAGAACTCAAATCAGAGACTTACAGGCATGTGACAAATCAAGCCAAAGATCCTAATATTTAAGAAGACTAGGGCTGCTTTATTGCCCTGAGAGTTGGGCAGAGAGATGTAACAACATACTATACCTACAGCATATGGAAGCACAACACACCAACCATGGGTTGCATTTATAATGGTATTTTTGGACATAACTTAAAAGGACTATTTTGTTTCATGTTTTGGTCTACTTTTGTTGGAAAGAAGTACTTGTGCAATCATGCCTGGGTCCTCATGAAAGGTATGCTACCCACCATTTTTCAACATTTGAGTGCTCTCTCAACTGACTGAACTTGATACCTAGAAAAAAAAGAGTGGTCAGAAACTTCAATACAAATGTTATAATATGTATCCTAATAGCTTTATTGCTGAGAGACTGTTGTTTGGTTTTATTGTTCATAAAATTTGTATTGATAACTACTTAAGCCATATTAATGATTCCTACATGTGACTTTCCTAATAACCTATAACAAGCCATGAAATCTACTATTTGTGGAAGGACCCACCCATGAAATCAGGCAACTTTGTCCATAATTTTGTAAGTAATACTATTGTAAATATTATGGTAAAATACACAATATAAATGCAAGTGTACCATAATATCCACAGCATATGTATCAATGCAACCATTAAACGGAATAGTACTGCCACAATATTAATACATTTTAGATTACAGTAGCAGAACTAATACACATTAGGTTACATCATTTTCCTGCAGTAATTACTAGAATACTACATTCTCCATAAGAAACTGCCATCTGCCTTCAAGAACCCAATTTATCTGCCCTTTCAGAGCAGCAGGAGCCCAGCTGGCCTCTCTGAAGACAGAGCTCCAGCTGAGGAGCAGTAACAGATATTTCAGGAACAGTGGAGGTTCACAGGCCAGTGTTCTGGTGATACCAACTCCTTGGAGCTGTGCAGGTACCACCGACATGGGAAGCTCTTTGGGAAATGTTTGCTGCAGAAGCAGCCTCACGTCAGAGATGTGGATGCTTGGCACTTTTCATGCTCTCTACTTTCTGTTCTCAGCTAAAAAAGTCTAATGAAAATGCTGGAAGACAGGACTGGAGGAGTTTTGCTTTGTGATGGTGAGAGGTAAAGGCGTTTTCAGATTAGTTTACCTGATTAATGTTGATCCTGATCAATGAAAATGATGAAAGGCCATAAACTCCTTCTGAGATACCCAGGGCTTTTCAGCTTACAGAAGAAGCATAAAAACACATTTCACTTATAATGTAAACTGAATATTCTTGTTTGACCAGTTTTAAGGGCTGCCCAAACTCCTGGCCAGAAGCAATCTTATTCTCTCAGAATTCCTGTTCTCAGGAAAAAAGAAATGACAGACTGTTGTTGAATGGGTCAGTCCTTGTGGGACTGAACTGAGCATCTCCAGCCATCAAATGGAGGGTCTTTGTTTCTCATTGCATGAAATGGAGATTCTGAATCCCACAGAGAGTAGAGTCACAATGCTATCGGCCTGCTAATTAAATGGATTTCACAAGTTATCCCAATTGGAAAAGTAACAACTATTTTTCACAAAACTACAGGAAAAATACTCTGTTCGATACAAAAGATTTTCTCCTTGCAGAAAATGGGCAGAACCTGGAGAGAGACACTGGAATGAGCCACATGAAAATCTAGGAAGGTAATACTGGTAAGAAATACGCATCATGGTCTGGAAAGCCAGGCTCTCCATTCCAGAATCTCACATTTCCCACATGTGATTCCTCTTATTTTTATGTCCTTCATTTGCAAGACATCCAAATCAGTAGCACAGGACTTTCTAGTGCCTGCAAAATCCTGCATGATATTAAAGTGCTAGGTGTGTACAAATACCATTAATTACTAACTGAAGTAATTTTTCTTCTGGGCTCTCAGAAAACCTTTCTAATTCCATTTTCTAGATGAGCACTTCTTAAATGGGCACTGCATACCCACAACATGCTGGGGTTGGGGCCAGCTCAAGTATGGGCTGGGCTGTGCAGAAAGGCTTATGATGGAGAACAAAGCTTTGCTACATCCATTGATCATCCATCCTCACGCTGACATGCCCTTCTCCACTTTCTGCAGGACCCTGAAACACACCTCATCCCTTCCTCCTCTGAAGAGGCAGCTGGCAAAAGCTGGGTTGAGGACAGAGATGCACATGCCATAGAGCCAGTTTGCTCATTCCTTCTCTTCTCAGTGTTCCTTGCTAACTACTATGGAATGCTTACTGTATCCCAGGACACATCAGAAGGATGCCACTTGGCAGGGAAACTACTGGGAGAAAGTGCAAGGAGATGAATGACAAGAAGTGCCTAGGTTAGAAACAGTTGCAAAGGCTAGTCCCTCTGAACTCTGCTCCATTCCTGCTCTATATCCCATTGTAAAACTGATTCTCAGAGCAAAGAGACTGGTTCTCAAAGCAAAGAGCAGAGACAGACAGTATGGCAGGAGAAAGACAGTCAAGAAAAGCAACTCTGAACAGTATATTCTCCAAGAGAATTTTGCCCCTGTAACTATCACTGGCAAACCTGTAAAGCACAGGCAAGTCCCAGGATGCAAATTGTATCCTTCATAGCAAGGAACAACTCACTGGCTGTTGCTTAGTTGACAGCAACACATCCTGATATGCAGGGACAGTTGATGTCCCCACTGCTTTGAAGTGCTTATTTGAATCACGGAATCACAAAATATTTTAAGTTGAAAGGGACCCACAAGGATCATCAAAGTCAAACTCTTGGCCCTGCATAAGACAGGCCCAGGAATCACATCATGTGCCTGAGAGTATTGTACAAATGCCTCTTTAACTCTATTAGGCTTGATGCTGCAACCATTTCCCTGGGGAGCCTGTTTCAGCGTCCTACCATCACCCTCTGGGTGAAGAACCTTTCTCTAATATCCAACCTAAACCTCCCCTGACACCACTTCAGGCCATTCCCTTGGGTCCTGTCACTGGTCACAACAGAGAAGAGATCAGTGCCTGCCCCTCCTCTTTCCCTCATAAGGAAGTTGTACCTGCAATGAGGTCTCACTAAGTCTCCTCTTCTCCAGGCTGAACAGACCAAGTGACCTCAGCCCCACCTCATACGGCTTCCCCTCAAGGCCCTTCACCATCTTTGCTGCCCTCCTTTGGATGCTCTCTAATGGCTTAATATCTTTCTTATATTGTGGTGCCCAAAACTGCACACATTATTCAAGGTGAGGCCACCCCACTGCTGAGCAGAGCGGGACAATCCCTTCCCTCGACCAGCTGACGATGCTTTGCAGCCCTCCTGGCTGCCAGGGCACTGCTGACTCATATTCAACTTGCCATCGACCAGGACCCCCAGGCCCCTTTCCACTGAACTGCTTTCCAGCCTCTCATTTCCCAGTCCGTATGAACATCCAGGGTTGTCCCATCCCAGGTGCAGAATCCAGCACTTTCCCTTGATGAACTTCATGTAGTTGGTGATTGCCCAGTCCTCTAATTGATCGAGGTGTCTCTGCAGGGCCTCCCTGCCTTTGAGGGAGTCAACAGCTCCTCGCAGTTTTCTGTCATGTGCAAACTTGCTTAGTATCCCTTCCAATCCTGTGTCCAAGTCATTTCTGAAGATGTTGAAGAGCACAGGCCTAAGATGGAGCCCTGCAGAACCCCACTAGGGACAGGTGGCCAGTCTGATGTTTCCTCATTCACTGTTACCTTCTGCGCTCGACCCGTGAGCCAACTTCTCACCCACTGCATGATGTGTTTATCCAGCTGTGGACTGGACATTTTGTCCAGAAGGATACAGTGAGAGACAGTATTGAAAGCTTTACTGAAATCCAAAAAGGTTACATCAACTGGCTTCCTTTGATCAGCTAGGTGGGTTACCTTGTCATAACAGGAAATCAGATTTGAAAGATTTGAAGATGAGAAACTCCCAAATGACCAACACCCCATCACATCCACAGCACACAAAGTTATCACACTTCTCCAGGTGCCTCTGAAGAGAGAAAAATTGAGAGGAGAGAGAAGGTAGGCCCCTTTAACAGTGAGACATAATTAACCATTCCAACAATTTATCAAGGTTTCTCAGGCATTTCCAACCATGGTAATTTTAAATCAAGGTTGGATGCTTTATTTCTGAAATAAATGCTCTTGTTCAAACAAGAATTATTTCAGGGAAGTTTCATAGTATATGTTGTAAGACGGGGTCAGACTAGATTATCACAGTATTCCCTTCTGGCATTATAATCTATGAATCTATAAAAGAGAAAGGATTTAATTGATGAAGTTTAGCCCCATTAGCCCCTCATTACCAGATGACATTGTCATCATTACTCTCTGACTCTGAATGACTATAGATCCAAATTCAACCTTTTCTCTCCCATTTTATATCTCTGATATACACACATGGTTTCAAGGGATTATAAAATCCACCCTTTACCTTTTCCCTGCGTAAGTACATGGAAAACATTACAGATTTCAGAATTAACCTATTTGCAGGGCTCTGACACTTTTTTTTTTCATCAAAAGGAGAGGTTTCTTTCTCAGTAGGTTTCCAAAACAAATGAAAGGAAAACTGAATCAGACTGGACAAGGACATCCAAGTACTGTTATGATTTGGGGGAGTGTGGTAGATGATGTGCAGGTAGATGATGCCAAGGTAGATGACATAAGTTTACTTTTTTCTTAGCCCAGTGACAACCTTAAACAGACCCCTCATCCAGATAAGGAGATGATGATAGCACTGCTATGAGGGAATAATGATTTATGAAAAGTCTTGTTGAAGCCTGGTTTGGGATATCATGTAAATTCTGTGCAGCAATTTCCTTACATCCATTTCTAATTCCAACCCCCACCAAGTTTGCAAAAGAAACCAGGAATAATTGAAAGCCTTCAGACACTCCATTAATTTTACAGCCCCTCATATCAAGTCATTCCAATTAATATCTCTGGCATTCACTTTTTAACTACTCCTCCTTTCCAAATTCTGACCTCAGACAAGAAACAGCACTTAAGAAACTGGACTGTAGTGGAGCAGGTATTTCATGTGGCATCATTACAGGCAACAAAGGAAAACAATCTGTTGAGTTCACTTCTGTTTGGATTGGCCTGCTGCTGAAGACTGCTGTGATTTAGGAATATCTGAGACATGTGGAGTATATAAACAGAGCAAATGCAGATGAAATATTGAGTTGACAGAAGTCAAAGGCAAAGCTGTAATTTTATTTCATTCCAAGCATAGTCTCTCTCCCACTCCATTTCCTCACTTCAGAGTGCGATTTTTATTTTTACTCAGTAAGAATGATTAAGCACAAATGCACAAATATATTTCTAAAATATTTAAACCAAGGTTTATGGAGACAATTCCTTCAGGTATAGATGGACCTGTCTTCAACCCTTGAAACCAGAGGTTGAACCTTCCTGATGCTCGACAGCAGTCAGCACTGGGTGCCTCATGTCCACAGCTGCCCAGGTAACAGGCAGCTCTACAACAGGGTGCATTCACCAAATGAAGGACACACACCAAAAGCCTTGTCTCTTTATTTTTCTCTTTTCCAAATTATAAAGGGTCTTTATCTTTTTCCCAAATGGGCATCTGAAGAATGAATCCATGCCCCATTTTCAACAGTTTGCTTCTCAGAAGAACAAAGAAAAGAAAGATATTTATAGCTCAAATCTAAAGTAAACCATACCTGAGAGGCCGGATTAGACAAAAGTCCTTTTTTATCTCAGGTTTTTGCTACAGATTAGGGAAGATTAAGACAGCATCCTGTTCTCACTGTCGTCTGAATGACTGCAGCAAAGTGGAAGTTTTAGCAAGCTCCCATTAACATGAAAGGCCAGCAGTGCTTAAAGGTAGGCACAAAAGAAGTTCTTTTACCAGCCTGTGACACTTCCCAAGAGCTGACAACAGAGAGAGTTCAAAACAAGTAGTTTGGGTTAATAGTGTACTTGCATGTAAATACATAAAAGCTTCAGTGCCGTAAAGCTAATTTAAAAAAGGACATTTCTCTTTATAGTTCCCCTGAGTATAATAGAAACTATGATATTCTTTCTACCATAATGTACGTTTCATTAAAGAGCTGGAGCTATAATTGTCTACATCAGTACATGGCAGCAGACTGGATAAATTGTCCACATAAATTGCTTAATACAACTCTGAGCCCTGTTCCAGAGAGCTGATGACTCCTACAGCTGCATCAGAGTCCCACCTGAGGTTATGCCACTACCTGCAGCTCCACAGAACATCGGGCGGACCCAGAACAACCCCAAACCCCATAAAACCACCTGGTGCTGAACTCCACAACCACCACATTAAATATTTAAACACATTCACTCTCTTCCACAATGGACACGACTGTGTGCCAGTAATACTGAAGATTTATCTGAAAATTATGCATATGAAGTGATATGCAGGCTATTATCATTTTTAATAAATCAATAAAGTCAACTGAAAAATTTAACTGAGCATGTGTGGAACATTTGACAGCAAATAAATTCCGGTCTCTTAAGTGCATCACTTTCATTGCAATTTACTGCCTAACCTACAAGAGGGTTAAATCAGAAAAGTGAACAAAGCAAGAGAAGAGGTCTCAGAAAAGGAACTACTATGCAGTGAATTGCAATTTACCGGTAAATCAGCATGGCAGAAGGAAATGTTTGTCCTAACAGGGCTGTTGTATTTTTTTAAGCCAGTTTTGTCTTGAACTTCAAGCTAATGTTCATAAATGGCAATTTTAGGACTGTACTAAAATATAAAATATACTACAAATGTAGATAAGTAATTTCATTGGTTTAAGGTTTCTGTGCATTATTCCTCATAAAATATGAATGCTCTTATCAACGTAGTAGGTAGGATGCAAAGTATCTCCTTTTAAGCCAAAGAGGAAAGAGGGAAATCTCAGAGACAACATGTAGACTCAGCATTCTCCCAACTGAGTTTTTTTATCTTAACCGCATTTTCACTTTCTACAAGATAGCTTTGCACAAAGGATTTAAGTTTTCCCATTTTTTCATCCTGCAGCAAAAAAGGGAATAGAATAATTTAGAACTTAAGGCCTCTGAAATCCTACACGAATGCAGCAATGAATAGTGGGCACTCATATACAGTACTTATATAAACATATCTATAAGAATATCATCTCAGATAAATACCTCTACTGAACATGTGAAAGTTTGCTGTTGTTAGTCCACAGTGTTTTAAGCCAGAGAGCTGTAACAAAGTAGGCAGCATATGTAGCACACTCATATATACCAGGATATTAAATGGTGCTTCGTGAGCGCCTTTACGAGCCTCTATATTCCCTGACCTCTTTTGTGGAAGTTATCGCTGTATTAGATGTTGTTGAACATACTCGATATGAAAGCATTGTCTGTTTGCTACCAGTATCTAACGAGTATCTCCCCTAGAGTTGCCAGCAAGGTGCTGATTAATTAACTGAAGTAGTGAAGCTGAATCGTACAACAGCTGTTTTGAGAATTGTCATTACCTCAGTCTCTTTCCCCATATATTCACTGCCTCACAGTGCTACCACTAAATTGTAAAACTGGGAAACTTTCCATTGCTCTTACCTTCACTCGTCCACACTCCATACCAAAGGAAAAGGGCAGATGGTCAAGGGTTATTTATAAAAAGAGAAGGGAAGCAAAGAAAGGAGGGAGAAGAAGAAGATAAACTTCCTGGAAGTCACAGCTCTGCTGTCACTTGTCAATGGCAGCTGACAATAGATGGTCCTCCAGGCAGAATGTCAGAACAGGAATCACATATATCCTCTGCTGATTGAGAAGTTAAGCAGTCTGACAGCCCTTCCCTGGGACCACTCCATGTCCCAGGGAGGCAGCTCAGCTCTCCAGGCTGGCAGTGGTGCGGATAAGGCCAGCTAAGCAGCCACAGCCCACTCCCACGGTGTAATGACACTTGGCAGAGGATCCCAACCTGTGGACCTCAGCTGCCCCGCCGCATAAAGATGATTATTCGGGAGAGTATAATCTGTATTAAGTGGCAGACGGAGGGGTGGGGGAAAGTGTTGATAGGACATGCATTTCTCATTAAAACACATGGGATAGGCTTTTTGCACTTGAGGGAGCTGCAGATTTCAAAGGAGAAGGTGCGATGACTGTTTTTTTTCATTATAGCCTGAGAGAAATTAATGCAAGGCAAAGTTTGGCATACTCTCCTTGGGCTGATCACCTGATCACCTGAGTAAGCTCGGCTTATTCCACTTGACATGCTCTGCCGTGACACGCTAGAGATCGAAACGTTAACACCAGCTGCATCTCTAACTGCTACTCTCTGCAATTTAATTTAATATTATGCGTCTTTACATGGGCCTCGCTTTATTATGCTTGAGAATTATGAAGACTGGAAATTACACATGTGATTAAACACCATCTAATCACTCCGTGTACTAAATAAGCCAAAATGCATTGGAAAATAGATCAGGTACAATTTTGGTGTGAAACAAATGAATGCAGGAATGTACTGCATTGATATAGATGGAGCATCTGCCTCGTGATAAAATTAAGTCTTGTGACAGAAATAAATCACTGTAGGGGAGAATGCAAACCATTATCCAATAGGATTTTTTCTTTTCTTCTTATGTGACGGGAGTTATTGGATTCCCTGATGTTAGACAGCCAAGTGCATCCATGATATGATGATAAATCAGGAAGGCTACACGATTTGAAATTTAGCAGCTACTTATTTTTGAGATGTTAAGATAAAGGAAAAACTTACTTTGATTTCTGCAAGTAACTATTAAATTGGGAATCTCCTTTTCTGATAATCTGATTCTCTGTTACTCTGTCATATCATCAAACAATGCCAGCAAGCAGCAGTGGGTAGAATAGATTTTGGACTAAGATGAATATGGGAACCACTTATCTTTCTTTTTTCTTTTCCAATATTCACAGTTTTATCTAAAGAACAGCATTTAAAGGTTACTGTTGACATAAGAATGTACTGTTCTTATTACATTTTCATTTTTGCATGAATATATACTTAAATGGAGGCAAAAAAAAAGGTTTTTGTTGCTACTTTCCACATTTGAATGAAAAAATCCATATGCTATGTTAAAAATACAGAATAAATAATGGAATTTCAGCATGTATAGTGGTTGATAAATGTGATTCACAAAACATACCTTCATGTTTTAATAGCTTTCCATTGTTAGAAGCATGCTATTAATTAGTGGGAAAATGGATTCATCTATCCAGGATGTACTTGTATTTCTTGCTTTTAACCCTTTTTTCACTACCGTGACTTTTGGCTATTACCTCAAAATATATTAGCAAGTGCTGGAAGGGATGTGTTCGAGGGAAAATTGCTAAGAAGGATTTCTGTATGTGCATTCTTAAGCAATCCTTTGGGGAATACCACTTAAACAAAACAAGAATCACAATTACGTAAACTATTAGGTCATGATTAAAATGCAAATGAACAGGTGAAGGTAAGGAGTATCAGGAACAGCACTGACAAGCACAGTGCCAATTCAGTCGCCTTTGCTGGAAATACAGCAATAACTAACTCGATGGTCCCGCAGGTAGGCAGTGATGTCACCCCTTGGGCACGGTGTCAGAGCACGGATGTCACCATGAAGGCACTTTCTCCAAGTGGCCTCTCTGCAGCCTGACCCGAGACAAGCTGTGCTAGGAGGGAGGGTGGAGGGGGGAAAGCACTGAATGTTGATCACTTGTAATTATGGTAATCTCCATCAGAAGCTTTAACTGCTCTAAACTCTGGCTGTCTTCAGACAGACCTAACTCCATGAGACAACAACATAAAAGCCATTACAGAAACATAAACTGCTCCTGCTGGGCAGCAGCTTTAACGAGCCTGCGGCGCACAGACACGGGCACTCCACGCAAGGGAAGGAGATGCCATAACTCTGCTCCAACCTGACGGGAGCAATACCATCGGTAAAGCCGGGCTGTGCCGCAACACAGACCGAGCTGAAAAGCGCAGGCTAGCTAGGAGTGTTTTCCTCGCAGATGAAGCAAGGAAAAGCCAAGTTGTTTCTAATTACCACTGTTTGGGAAGCAGTGTGCTGAGTGGGTGAAAGCTACTTATTTTTTGACATCTTCTGGCTGACAAGGACATGGTAACTGGCACTTGCTGATATATTTCCAGGAAGGGAAGGCAACAGAGCAGACAGCTAAGCATCCTGCAAACACCGTATGTAAAACACCCCGATGCACACAGTGTTCTGCAAGAGACATGAAGGAGAGAGAGAAGATAGAAGACAAAACTTTGTGGGGCAAATCAAAAAAGGCAGTTATCTGGAGCCATGGATCATAGGTGGGCTATGAGACTGAGATAAACGAGTCAGCAACACAACCAACCAGTATCGGACTGGGAGGGGTAACACACCTCCACCAGAAGCACATCAGCCATCCGAGGCTCAGGCAGCACAGGAGGAGGTTGCATCCAGGAGGAAAGTTTTTCACAATTTTCCAGCGCTCAGGTATATTCAGAGTAAGGTAGTGGGTGGGCTGCAAGGTTGCTCTGCATCCAGCCTACCAGGAGACAACTCTGGTCTCCTGGTCAACAACCTAGTATGGGGTCCTAGACACCCACTGTTGACAAAAGCAGGCTGTTTAGACCAAGTACTATAGTTAAAAGCTGTGATTACTATCTTAAGGAAGAAGTGGACTTTGTTCATCTGTGTCTGCAGCCTTTTACCTCTTCAGCAATATTTTAGCAGGCAAGTTTGACAGGTGTGCTCAGAAAGAGCAAGTTTTAAGTGACTAGAGTGCAGAAGTCTATCCTATTTGTATCACAATGGATGTAAACCTTCCAACAACCTCATTAGGTGACTGTTGTTTCTATCCTGAAATAGTGGCCTGCCCCCAAAAGAGAAGACACTTAAAGTATCAACACCAAAGCCAACAAGAGTTTTGGACCTGAGGAAGCAAGGGTAATGCCTGATGTATCTGTAATTATCTGTCTAAAACACACACAGCTCCCAAAAATAGTTTGTGTTGTAATACAAATGTTGAAACCAAGTGCTCAAAAAGGCAGGGAACACAGAGCTCAAATAGATTCTTCAACCTTATTTTTGTCTCTGTTCCTTTGCCTTTAAATAATTTCTATTTCTTTAATTAAATTAATAAACCCCATTAACAAATCTCAACAGGAAATACCACGGGTTGACACAAGAACATTATTATCATGCAGAGTTTCGCACAGAAAAAAACACAACAGTGTAATGGGAAACACTGAGATTTTTAACTCATGTTTGCTCAAAAAAAAAACAACATTCTGTCTCATGGGGTTTTGTCTGTTTTGATTGTGGTTCTTCAGCTCACTCCACCACCTATCCCTCCACCAACTACCTCTTGCTGCTGCACCACGATGAGTCCCAGTGAGAGCCCCAACCCAGCCAGCTGCAGGGAGATGGAGTCATGGTGCCATGGAGCCATGGATGGGGTCATGCTGCCATGCCATTCAGACCCTGGGGTCCCCTCCCACTCTGCCACCCCTTACCATTGGCAAATTCCCATGAACACAAAGCCAGCTGACTTAGAGTCCTCTCCAAGCCAGAATGGGGGAGGCAGTGTCGACCATCAAAAATTTCAGACTTCCACATCACTTTGCTCCTGAGCAAGAAACCTAAATTTAGAGTATGTAAGAGAGGTCTTGGAATTGGTTTACTCTGGTGGCGTAGGACTTGTAGGCTGTCTGTGTTTATAATATCCTGCTAGCCCGGGTCTCAAAGATGTGTTTTCTTGCAGACTCTTAATTTAGATAGCTTAGAGTAAAGCTCAGCTGGAAGACTGGCTGGTGAAATGGGCCATGGTGGAAATTGGTGTGAGATAACCTTTTTTATCCACTATGATCAATATATCAATGGAAAAATCTGAAGAGCAAGAGGAGAGAAGATGAATACATGCATAGCAAATTGCATTTCAAATTATTTCCACAGAAAGTTTAAGACTAAATTTGTTTTAACACCCATCTATAAAATCAGGCATAAAGCAACCAGTATTTTATCACCAAGAGCATTCAAGTTTGGTTGCCCTTCAGAAATGAGGAAGATCAGACTATAATAGCTTTATATGTGAAAACAGTCTTTGATTGACAGAATCTAATCATTTGAAGGGCAGCAAACCCACATTAGGAAAGCAGAATTCTCTGTTCAAGTTCTGGCTTGCAACATCTATTAGCATCTTAACATTTGCCTGTATGAGTTTTTGCTAACTGAACATATTATTATTCTGTTACTGTGGCAGAAAAATAGCGACCTTTCTTTCCAATGATAAAAATATGTGGGTACTTTTCCTGTAGTTTATATATCTTACACCATAGGTCATTTTTAAAGGGTTTTCTTTCTCAGATCCCACCATTTATCTTTTCATTCTGAGAAAAAGCTAGTTTGTTTAGCACAACAAGACCTTCACATAACTTTCCAGTATCAATTATTACAGCGATACAGCAACTCCCGTGTGAAAGGTTTCCTGTAATGTGTCTTGTGCAGACAAATAAACAGGGGGGGAAAAAAAAAAAAAAAGACAAAGTACACATAACCTTCTTGCTGTCTATCTTACAAAAAAAACTAAAAGCAAAGAGAATTAATCAGTAGCTTGATCGTAGAAACAAAGCCTTGTACTGGCAACCCAAAATTAACATTATAAAACTGCAAACCAAAAATATATGAAACCAGAACCATGACAAAGCATGTTTTTTTCAAAAGTACTTGGGGTGTGGGATTTTTTTCCTAAATGTGTATAATAATAATAGTAAAAGGAACCTATGCAGAATCTTGTGTACATGAAGAGGTGTTGAGACTGTGAAGAGGCTGTTTCTTATGGTGTGTTTTCTGCTGTTGGCTTTGTCCTGATGTCCCCTACAAAGCATAACTGAGTACAAGTGTCTCATCCTGGGAGAACAAGGGATTTAGGTTGACTGCACAGAAATGAGACTCTATTTTAAATCCAGTGATTATCCCAGGATATCAGCCCTTCCAGGCTGACACATGCTCTCTACATCAGGATTCATCAAGAAGAAACCAAAGAAAGGTGAGGGCATCTGCAATAGCCCAAGTTGGAGGAAGCACAGAGACTCCAACCTCAGGAGAACATACTGGTTTTGTGAGATAGTACTGGGACACCGCAGGTTTGGGGCAACAGCTTGAAACCCCAGTGCCACAGAGCCCAGAGGTTATCCAGGAACCTAGAGCCCAAGCAACCGGGCTGGCTCTGTGGCATACATTTCATGCGAAACATGCTGCAAACTCTACCTTTTAGAACAATTATTGCCTTTTAAAGGACAATTATGTATTATGTATGATGTATAATTTATTCCGGAGGTTACTGGTTTATAAAAGAGTTGTGGGCAAACTGCCAAGTTATCGTCTGAACTGTAGTTATGAGTAATAACAAGGGTTATAATTTACATTCGTACTCTGGTTTTAAGTTAATGAGCTATCCAGAATGAAACCCAGCACTTGGCTTTTTGTTTCTGTGCTTTCTCATACTCAAGAACACAGCTTAGTTTTATAATTTGCCTCTTAGACATGTGGCACCCTGAATACCTTTGACTAAACTGTCAAGGGAGTGACCATTTGCCTGAACAGAGAAGTCATTGTGTGCTTACCCCATGGCTTTTACACACAGAGCTCGACATTTGCACTTGCTCTGGTCAAAGATAAAATACTACTAGGACAACAGGAATATATCTTCTTCATGACAAAAAAAAAAAATTATTAATTCTTTCCCTGGGATATATCCACTTCCACTTGTCCTCCAGCCATCAGGACAAGGTGCTTCGATGCAGCATTTCATCCAGGGTGCTGCTCCTCAAGTAGCCTGGCAGCCAGCTGAAGCACTGGGGATGAGCCACATCCTGGTATGACACCAATGGAGTGCAACCTTCTGGCCTAGGGGAGAGAATGCCAGTGATGGAGCCATGCTCTCACACGCACTCAATCCTCCCCAGATGACCAGATAGCTCATTTATATTAGAAACCTGGAATACAGGTTTTCAAGTTGAGATGAGGGATTGGGTAACACACCTGGTAAGCTGCCTTTTCCTTTTTGGCAACAGAGCAATAAAATAGAGCTGAACACCAAGGAGGAGAAATCAAGGAAACAACAGACTCAGTGAGCTCAACTGAGAAAGAGCTACCAAGATGTCCTGGCAAAAACACTAAGAGACATAACTGATGGAAAGGACAAAAACAGAAGGGCAGAAAATACATAGAGGCTTGTTGTTAAGAGGGCTACTTTATATCTGTCACCAGAGAATAATTTATAAATCCCGAGCCAGACTTTGTTGAATGGAAGCCTGGCAGGATCACCAAGCTTAATCTGCCCTTCATACCCATGGCACTGCTAATGGTAGCCCAGTGGTACCTCTGAGTCCCATAAGAAACTTGTAATCACTTCCCCTTCCCCTAGAAAAAGTAACAAATTATGAAGTCCTTGGCACATACAAAAGAAGCAATAATTAGATGATGCCATGCCTGGACTTTTCGTCAGTGATCTTCCAGTCATGGTTGTAAAGTGCTACTGTGGAGCCAAGTATTAATTATCTCAAAATTAGTGCTTGGTGATGGACCAAGTCTTTTCTCATCCTAACTCAGTAACTCCAGTGTACTGGTACAGAAGAAGTAAGCCCCAAGATCAGTTAAAAACAGGAGAGTGGAAGTAAGCATGGCTCAATTTTCACTGGATGTTTTGCTGGGTCACTTGATTTTTGCTTGTTCCCCTCTCTCAGGCCTTGCTTCATCCTCTCAACCCAAGGACTCAGCTGACCTACCTGAATCAGGATGAGGGCAGCTGGGGGCTCCTACTAAACCAAGGAGAGACAGCTGCAGAGTGTGATTCTTTCCAACTGAAGACCTCAAGACAGCTGTGCAAGTACCACATACTGTTTACGGACTACTCAGGGACATAAAGACCCATGTTTGCCATCTTTTCTTTCAAAACTGTTGAAGTCATCATCTCTAAGCTGGAGGTGAGAGCTGTGGCTCAGCCATGGCTCACATTAAAGCAAGAAAGTAACTGTTTCAGCAACTATTTCAGGGGAAGAGGCAGATAAATGCTGGAAGTGGGATTCACCTCTACACAACAACAGGCTCTCCACTCCAGCTTTCACAGTGCTGTGGCAGCCCTGTGGACCCATGGCAAGCCCAAGAATAATGCTTAGGCACTGAGAATGCACACCCTTGGCTCAATCCTCCCCTTGTTTTACATTTTCACAACACAATGGGAAGAGAGGAAGCTGGATGCTTTCTTCTGCAATGTGTGTGTTCCAGAATAAATCTGTTTCACACAGTTACTGGATTACCCACTGGCCTTTTTGTCTAGCAAAATTTTTATGAGATTTGCTAGTCACTGTTGCTGTATTTCCATGGGCAAATGCAAAGCAATTATTTTAGAGTCCTATAACCCAGGCATGAGAACAGGAGAAAAAAGGATTTTCCTGAAGAAACAAAGGGTCACAAAACTTCCAGAAGATGAGGTCAAGGGCTCTGGGTTTAAAGCACTCACTAAAAAAATGTTTTATCCAGAATATTTTTCTCTGCTTGCTAGGTTTTGAACACGGACTCTAAGGCTTTAGAAGTTTCTCAAGACTCCTACTAATACTGCCCCACACAGTCAAACATCACCAGAAACCTGGAAAACACTTCCAGACTGGAACCCCAGCTCTTACTCTATGCTTGATAAAAAATACAGCGATGACATTGATCTCCCACAGAGCTAACACATTCCCTGGCTTCATCACCACCCTGGGAGATGCAGGAGCTTGCCAGACAATTCACTCTGAGGCTCTCAGCCTCCAGCTCAGTCCCATCGCAGCAGGACTTAGTCCTGCTCACTGTTGGTGCTGCTGTGGGCATCCTCCACAAGTCCTTTCCAAGAGGAAGTGATTAGCCTGACAATAAGCACATGAAAGGTACAGTGGACACAGTCAGTACTGGGTTAACATCTCTCTCTCTCTAGATGAACCCCAGCTGCTTCAAAGGAAAGGAGGAAACTTCTACATGACAGAAGGATGAATGAAATCTGGGAGCAGCAAGGAGAGGGAAATCATAGAGTGAAAGAGCGGAAGGGTGCCCCTGGATTTTGCAAACTGACGGTGTCCAGTAGGACTGCAGCTGGCTGCTCCTACATCAGAGAAGCCCTGACGCTACTATCATTTATTTGGTTTCCTGAGTATGAATTGCTTGAGAAGCAGGCTGTCTTAAGTAGTTCCCTGATGGTCCTCCCACTCCATGCTGGCTACTGCTGCAGCAGTAGAGAATCCTGCCCTGTATTTCTGATGTTTATTTTTAAAAGGTAAGAGCAACAGAAACACCCAAACCATTTCTGTTGGCAAAAAAAAGGCTTACTCAGTTGTTAACTGGTGCTTTTAAAACATAAACATAGAAAAATTTCTAGATTAGAATGAGATAAATATACACAATCGATATTAAACTCGACTGCTTAGCTTTTGTTCCTTAGCAGGCAAGAAGCCTGTATGCAATATATAGCACTGAAAATGAAATAAAAAAATGTGACATAAATTCCTCCCACGATAATTGCATTGTGGGGATGTATTAGAACCCATCTTATCCCCAGTCTGCTTAGCTATAAAAGCAATCCAGTTCATTAGTCACCCTTCTATGCTACTCAAATTACAATATGGGAATTTTTATGTCACTTACATCACTCCTCTTTAGATAGTTTTAGCAGGAGCCCACCTAAATACTAATGTCCTCCACTGATGCTCTTTATTACCCTAAACCAGCTTCTGTGCCTGACTATATCAGACTGTCATCACCCTCAAAAGCAGGGCCAGGCCAGCTGCAGAGTGATGCTGCTCTCCCAGAACCTCATTTCAAACCACTACAGAACATTTTGTTGCTTTTCAGCCTCAGCAGCTCCATAGGACCTTGCCTTTGATTGCCCAGGATGTCCGGATCAAGCCCTTTGTTAAGTTCTTACATGACTAGTTTAAGTTGGCTTGGGGGTCAAAGAAAGAAGATACTTAGAGAATGGCTTTCAAACCTCACAAGGAAGCAGGTTTGGTTTCTATAATTAAGAGTACCCTGATACTGCAGCTCAGACTTTGCTGGAAGGAAGAAACGCAGCTCAGGGGTAAATGCAGACTTTACATCCAGCCTGTTGGAGCTGCTTAAGCTTTTTGTGACTGATGTTTAGCCTCAGCAAAGACGTTAGGAAACAGGGGTAGCTTTATAAATCACCCCATGGGGTACTGCCCTTTCAGGGGAAGTGTCCTGAGCTTCTCAGAGAATAGAAAGACAGTAAAAAAAAACACAGGAAGGTGAATGCTTTCTAAGTGATGGTACTGGCATAGTGACTGAAGGAAAGCACTTGCTCTCTGGATCTCAGGGGTACCCACTGAATGCCCTTTGCTGGTGCTGGTATTGCCCACCTATGCCAGCAAGTGCAGCTGCTTCTGAACCTCTGCCTGGTTTGAGACTGGCTGCCTGCTTGCATCTGGGACAAAGGTAAAACAAGCTGCTCTGGTCTTACAGAGTAGCAGCTTGTTCAGCAGTACTTTTAGACTACCCCAAATTTCCCTGATTTCAATAATTCTGTGCAATTGAGTTTGAGCTGCTGGGATAAATACCTGAAATTAAACCATTTTCAGGTTCTCTCCCTCCCCATGGCAGTGCAGCTCCATATCCACGCCTCCATATGATGTAGAAAAAAACAAATTCAGCAAAGTGTTTAAAATGTCACAGATTACTTTTTTCATATTTCTACACAGATCTGAATGCTTTGCAAGGTGTAACCAGGCTTCTCCCTCACCCCGATTCTTGAAAACCTCAATTTAAAGAGAGGGGAAGGAAACCATGCCTATCGCTGCCCCTAAATGTCAGTCAACCTTAAGACTCGGGAACCGGTCCCTGCTTTTCAAATGTCAGTAAGACTTCTCATAAAAAAAACATAGGTGAGATGTCTTTATAGTTCACATGCTGTATGATCTCATTTTAAAATGTTTCTGATCTTTCCTTTCTTTGCCGGTTTAGCTGTCAGAGTAAACCAATTCACAGTTCCCTCCCGTCTGCAGCCCCATCATAAGAACAGTCATGTGCTCCCTGATATCTCGATCTTTTAACACTGCCTTTTTTTCCTCTCCTCCCTCCCCCTCCCATTTTAAACAATACGCTCAAGTTAACTTTAACACATCAAAAGGAATGTCATAAAAGTAAACAAAAGACCCAGGACTAAAATTGAACATAAAAGTTTTTGCAGATATTGTTTCTTGACAAACAGCCTTTCCAAATACCATAAATTGTCCAAAACATCTCAAACCTTTGCTCTACATCACCGTGTAGGACTGCAAAGGGAATAGAGCCAAGGAACTGCAGGCTAATTGAAAAATCATTCACTTGAGATACAGTAAGTATCGTGCTCCAGTTCCATGAAAGTATACAGAAACTTGACACAAGTGGCATCCTCCATGAACTAAGCAATTGACTAATCAGCAAACTCAAAAGGAAACCAATCTGTTTTTTCCTCTTTGCATTGCTGAATTTGCATTTAATAATTCATCTGAGATTTTAAAAAGAAAAAAACCACAAAAACACCAAAAAAAAACCAAACCACAAAAAACCCAAACCAAAACCACCAAAAAAACCCCTCTGAGGGGGCACCAATTCCTTCCCTGCCTCCAAGACTGCTGCCTCTCAAAAAGAAAACTACAGTATTGACTGGTAAAGCTGGTATAAGGACCCAGGAGCTGCTATTTCTAAACCCCTATTATTCAAAGATCATTATCAGTTTTCCATTAGCAGGAGTAAGTAAAAGCTTTTCTGTATAACTGGCAATGTTATTTTTGGGGAAGGGGAAAGGAGGTTCAATATTGTACTGCAAGAGGTATCCTATCGATCCTGACTTTTTGTAAGATTTTTGTGCTTTTTTTTCTTGAGGCCATTTAGCATTGACTTTGCCTATTATTAATTTTACAGTCAGTAGGAGCTTCTGGATTTTACAGGTTCAGTACAAATGGAAACACCTGTAGAAGCTGTTATTTGCCTGATACTTTTAATATTCTGCACTCCGTCCCCCGAAAATCCCATTTAGCAGATTTCGTATATCCCTCTATACTACAAAAATATGTCAGACACATTTCAAGCTCTGTCCTTCCACTGGGCTGGCTCATGATGCAGTGAAAACAGGCTGTGATGTCACGATTCCCAAAAGTCTGTTCTGTGCACTAACAGCAGTTACCTTCAGACTCTCCTTTCATGCCTCAGTAACTGAATTTTTCACTGTCACTACCTGCCTCATCCCTCTACTCCCTTTGAAGCAGTAGGTGAACACACGTATTCCTGGACATGTATTTCTCTGCCTTGTATTGAGATAGTATAAGTGTAATTGTATTCAGAGAAATACAGCACACTGTCCATTTTGAAATCCCTGCGTAATCCCATCAGGGATATTAACATCATCTTCAGAAGATCCTTCCATTATCTCTTTTGGATGATCACGGTATGGGTCATCCTCCCTATCTATAGCAACAAGCTGCTAACATGACAAGACAAAATACCACATTTTTGAAGGTTCAGAATCAACTATTGATGAGGTAATTCCAGTTAAAGCTCTGTATGCTTTCTGTCTTGCACTTTAAAATATATATAGAAATGTACAGCAAACTCTATTAAATAGCCATGAAAAAAAATAATCTACTTGGACAACCTCCAGGGAAAGAATACTCAATACAGACACAGCTCAAGTAAACAAACAAAAGAAGCCTCAACAGGAGAATTCTATTAGAAGCACCGATTTACATCATGGAGCATCATACTGCTTTTTTCTCATTGTACAGTTATTAGGTATAGTGAGAGTCAGGAGAGGAGACAGATGAAAAAGAAAGCAGAGGGATGGATGAGGGATATGTAACACACAACAGGACAAGGAAAAACAACCAGCCAGATGATGGCCACAACCAGACTGCAGGAACTGGGAGGAGGCTTGATTCCAGCTTGAGATCAGCTCTCTTTCCAGGTATATGAATAAAAGCCATTGAGTTTTTCATAATGTAAAGCAACAAGGACAGTCCCACAGCTCCCATAAGAAAATCCTTATGCAGCTCAGATGCATTTGTTGTTTATTTAGGCAATCCAAAGTTTTCCAATTAGAAATGTTTCTAGAGATTCAGCAGTTGCCAGCTCTGTAATTATCCAGGGTGCTTGAAACACTGCTTTCCAAGCTGTGGTCCACAGATCCCTCTTAGTCTCCATTTCTAAGGACTTAAGGAATGATTACTACCTAAACTGAGACTCCTAGTTGTGGTCTTAATGTTTCTATGCAGAGGTAAATATATCCAGTAGAAATATTTCACAGGTCTTCATATTAATGATGGCTGAAGACTATCAAGGTCTAGAATTCACAAATTTGTTTACTCATTTATTTTGACTTGAAAATACTCAAACAAGTCTGTTCAAATGCAGCACCTGAAATTATATTCTCAGTTCTCTGGAATATCATTTGGTCAGTAATTTCTTCCTTTTCTTTCTCCATGAGGTATATTTCCTCCCCTTTTCCAGGCCATTACCCTGCAACTCTGCCTGTTGGTGCTCCTGGACTCCAGAGAATTCCCCACATATCACAGGGGTTTCATAGCACTGGCTCTGACATCCCATGATTTGTTTGCTATTCCAGACACTGGATGAAGTGTTGGGTTAATAAAATAGTAGTCATTATTTTAAGTGTTGAATGTTGAAGCAACGGCAGCTGGGGCACATTTAGGCCTCTGAAAAAGTTGCAACAGATGTGTACAACAAGACCACCAAAAATACAGGCAATTTTTTAAATAATGAAATCTTGCTTTCTGTGCGATGCTTTGCATGAGCTAATAATACATAAACTTCTGTAAACTGTTTCGAAATGTATGGATGGAAAACAGACACAGGACAAATTTCAAACTGTGTATTTCATGATGAGCAATTATCATCATCTTACATGGGAGAAACCTTGAGAAACAACACAAAGAGAAAAGATGCCCCAAACTCCAAGCCCTGTTCTAGCTTACCCGTGTCTTACTGCACCAAGGCCCTCAGGATGTATCTTCCCAGCAGGAGACACCTGACTCCCGAGGACCGACAAAACAATCTGTCCCTGCTGTCTCCAGGCTGTTCAACTCTCATATTCAGCCACTGAGACAAACAGACTGTATTTGTCCTTTTTTTTTCCTTCTGATGTCATTAAAAATGAAGAAAAATCAATACAATTAAATACAAAAATACAGAGAAGGAAATTACAAAATATAATGCTAAATATTTAAATAGACAGTGGTGACCATGAAGATGTTTAAGGTTTTATTATTCCCAGTTGCAGAAGACAAGTAACAAAATGGTCTTAACTCGACAAGGCAAACTGGTAACTACAAATAAAACAAGAACAATAACTCAGTCATATCCTGATTCATCCTGATGCTTCCTCCTGATTCATAGTTTTTAAGCTGCAGCAGTTTCCAACCTGAATATACAGATGGAAATAAGCCACCAAAAACTGTGTCTTATTAAGAAACCCTTGGGCTTGGGCAGTCTCTTACCCCAGGTGACCTAAGGGAGTTCAATGTGCCTGTGCCTCCAGCCTTCCCAGGCAAGTGCTGTAATGGAGCATAATGCAAGGACAGAGAAACTCCACCAAATATTTGTTATGCCTAATATTTATGTACATTTATCTAATCTCCAATATAATACAGGCTGACAGTATAAACAGGCCAGCTGAAGCTAATCTGTGCATGTTCTTAGTGTATGTAAACAGTCTTTTCCTCAGTTTGTTTCCTTAAAGTACGGAGCCTGCAATTATCCCACACAGCTACAAAGGCAATGACATGCTACCTAGTATTTTAATAATGATAAATTCAGACCTGGTGACAAGGGACTTTAAACCTGACAGGCCGTAAGCTGCAGCATAAGATTTTCCAATAGCCCCCAACAGAGATCTTTTGTCCTACAGGCTCACCCTTTTTTTAACCCCTCTGCTTGTTCTGTTCTGCCCCTCTAAAAGACAGGATTCCTACTGCAGTTATTTGTTAAATCACTTCCTGAAGACTCCTCTTCAGTTACTAAACAAGATAAATTAATTCCACTATTAGAAAGACGAAATGTTAAACCTAGGACTTGAGAAGAGAAAAAGAAACAAAACAAAACAAAATCCCCAAAACTAAACCAAGAAGGTACAAGGCACATCTCTGCATTTCATTAACATTAAACTTCAAATAAACATCTGTGAAACTGTTGATACAGTCGATTGCACATCATCATCTTTGTGTCATGGTTAAATCATTGTATTTTGAGAGTACAACAGAAATCTAACTAGAATGGGAGTTTCTTAAATTAAACAGCCTTTTCCTTCCACTTCTCTTCTGATAATTTTTCATGTTTTGACAAGAATGAAATGTCACCCAGATTTTCCTGGGACATTTTTTTGTCTGATCTTCTCTGTTTAACCTAAAGTTTGACATGCCTGTAATATCTATTTAAAACTGTCTCTCCCTCAGTCTAATACCTCAGCCTTTAACAGATGGGTATTTTCTCCTGCACATAGTTATAGGCAAAGCAGCTAAGAAAAATACAGTGCAGCTGGGATGAAGTAGTGGTTGAAGCAGTGGTTCAGCAAAAATGAAAAGCTAAACTGACTAGTCACAAAAATACTTTAAAAATATAACAGGAAGAAAGCAAGGAAGACCTGGGATTAGGATGCTTCAGATGACATAGAGAGCTCACGCTGTTGGTCCAAGCAAAGATTCAACTAGATTTAGCTATTTGGACTATGTCTGTATGTTGAAGGTCAACTTGGGTGCTTGGCAATCAGGCCTGAGCTTCATAGCACAGCTCTGGCATGAGCTCTCCAGCTGCAAGCTCACAGCTATTTTGCTGTGCCTTGATGCTCCAAACCTTTGCTCATGGCACATGGAAACACACCTCATTGTTTTCTGTGCCAAGACACAGCAAGACTCCTTCCCCAAATGACTGTGTCAACCATGAAACAACCTGTATGTCGCCCAGAAAAATGGTGGCAGTAGAGCTGGGGGCTTTGTTGGTCCTCAAGGGATGCAGCTGGCCCCTGCACAGCAAAGCAGGCAGCTTCTGCTCAGAACCCAACCCTCGGCTGGGCATTTACCCTGTGCTTGCTCCTAGGCAGACCTCTCCTGTGGGGGTAGGACGACAGTAGATTTAAAGGCAGAATAGGAGTGAGGATTAACAGAACAGGGTTAATTAATAAACCAGAGTGGAGAACAAAGGGCTGCGTAATATTTGCACATAACTAACCTAACACAACTAATTTGGCTTACACGGGTGGCTACTGGTTCAGTTGCAGTACTGTGGAAATGTTGTGGTACTTGCAACACCTGTTAGAGTGACAGCCTCCTGAAGGCTTCTCATCTGTGGTCTGCCCTTTTAAATATTCATGGCCTGCTTTCTCCCAACACACATGCTAGTCCAAATAACATTCATGTGATTGATGTAATCTCCAAAATTAAAAGGCATCCATTCACTGTGGCATGTGCTACATCTAACTTTTACCCAGGATGTGTCTATTTGCTCTCACATGAATTTCAGCAGGAGATAAAACCAAAAGCAATAAATAGCTAGAGATGGAGCCCTAAAGAAGACTGGCAATGCAATGTCCTGCCAGGATAGTGACCTTTTATTTTTCTAATGAAAATACAATAAAATGGCACTACAAAAATTCGAAACTGTCATTTTTAAAGCATTAATATCTCCAATCTCAATCACTAGGTGTACCACCCAGTGTTTTTAAATTCACTGGTAATCATCCCCAGTGCCATTTCAACCCTTCCCATGTGGGCTCACAGTTTCTGGCTCCCTGTGGGAATGGCAATCCTAAGTCTCACAACCAAATGTACCTAGGGAACCTATGCAGCACTAATCAGACATCTCTCCCCGTGCCTGTGAATGTCCTTGCTGCAAGGGGGACGTTCAGCCCCATCCCTGTTTTACGCTAAACATCCCTCTGGAGGCTGCCACTGAAGGCTGCCTCGTTGGTGCTACAGGTACAGGACTTAAGACCATATCTTCATTTTATCCAAACTGCTACAAAGCCATTGGGTTGTGGTAACTGATTCAGCTTGAATTCAGTCAAGGAACCTCAAGCTGAAAGTCTGTACATCCAGTTGCTGGTCCCCGCACCAACTCCAACACTAGTTTTCGAGACCTGTATTTCTTGCACAGAGTTATCCGAATTTATTTCTTTGTAAATCAACAGCTTTGTGCTTACATAATCACAACTGCAGCACTATCATTATCAAGCTGAATTTCACGTGGTATGCAGCGAATTTTATGGCTGTTTTAATAAACATTAAGCTGGTTGGAAATTCTATAAAATAAACAATTTTTCAAGTTAAATATCCCTTCCTTATGTGCCAGGCTGCTGAGAGGGGCAAGCACACAGAAGCCTGACTACAGATCTGATTGCCATGAAGGGTCCTTCACTGCCTGCTGAAAACGCAGGTGAGAATTAATTCAAGATGCAGAGGAAACATGGCATCCAGAGCTGTGCCTTTCCCTGCAGTGTCCTTCTGTCCCTCTGTCCCTGGTCAGCTTCCTGCATGGAGCAAACGGTTCATCACCTCACTAACAATTCCAGCAACAAGGCCAACTGGAAAGGGTAAAACCTGGTGGAAATCCTGAAGCCATACTGCCTCCAAATCACACTGGCTAAATTTAGTTTGAATATTTATTCCAGTACAAAGATGAAGCAGCAAAGAATGTGATGCCTTTCTGTCGTGAAGCTTTCCAGGCATTCCTCATCATTAATTTCTGACAGCATTTAAATGTTCTTTCTTCTGCTACTAGGTAGCATTATATATGAAGCTCATTTGATACTCAGAGATTTACAGTTCATGCATAATGACATTTTTTCGAAGGTTTTACAAAACCCTTCATTCTCTCGTCTTAACCAGACCCCTCCCAACAGAGCAGATTCAACCTGACTGCCCAACCCATTCTTCATGTTCTAGTCCAAAACTGACAAGACAAATGGAAAAAAGAAGAAAGGATGGTGAAAAAGAGCCCTTCTGGACATCTCTGGGAGCACTCTCTCCTGTAGTAAAGCAGAAGAAAGAAAGACAAGGCAAGCAACTTTTATCCACTCTTGCAGAAAAATCCTGGCCCACACGCAGACTGCAATTTAGGACTGGAACAATTGTCTTCTACTGAACAATTATTGGAGACAGAGTTGCCACATATGATATTTCCCAAAAGACACATTAACCTGTAAAATACAACTGGAGCCAAAAAACCCCAGTACTCCAGGTTACATTTCTCCTTCTTAGATACAAACAGTTCTTATTTACTTAAATAGAAATTGAGCTTAAAAATCAAGAGAGATATTCATGTCAAGCAGGATGTGAATCAGACCCTCAGACTGTCCTATAAAATACAAAACCCCAGTAAAATGCAGTAAGAAAAGAGTGTACTAAGGATGTAAGTATAGCATGTTGGGCTTACATTGAAGGGGATGCTTGTAAAATAAAACCAGCACTGCACAAAGATCTGATTAGCTCCCTAGCTTCTATTTTTAGACAATCAAGGCACAGATATGGCCAAGGCAACGTGTTTTCACCTCTTACACTCTGAAGACACTGTCTTTTAAATACTGAACTTTGCTATCACTGTTCACTAAGGTGACTTTTTCTGAATGACTGAAAAACAGCAAATAATTCCCATCTGTGTAGAATTCTTCTGTATTTTCAATATGAAATGAGCAGTTAACTGTCCACTTTCCCATTTTGTTTCCTAGTTTTCTATTTTCTTTAGTACCTTTTTTTGGTGACAGAAGAGGAAGGAAAGGCAAATTCCCAAAAGCACAAGCTGAAATACGGCTTTTGGAGCTGGCAATTCAAGGGACTTAACCCTTTAATATTTTCATGAAGTAGAAGTTTTGTTATGAGGTATTAAAAATTTATTTATCAGAACTATCAATTTTCAGGCAGCTGTAGATTAGAAATATGACCTGAGGTTTTCCACCTATACAGTCATGATTCAGGTGTTACCAGTGGAAGAGATGGTTAAATCAGTGAGCCATAAGTACAATTAAAATAAGCAATCAAAAATTAAAACAACGCTGAAAACAATTCTCTATAGTGTCTTTGCACCAGTATTACAACTTCAGTTTAGCATAGCCAAGGTTTCTGGTGGGTTCTTTTATTCCTTGGTCCCTCAGTAAAATTCAATCCTCACTATACTGCATACCAGGCAAAATCTGTTTGCTGATCTTCAGGGTATTATGCAAAGCATTTGGGGAGAATGACAGGAGAGAGAGACTGAATTTTGAGGCATTTGTTTGATCTATTGCTTTGATGATTTAGGCTGATTTGTATGATGGGTTTGGGTTTGTGTGTGCTATGGTTTGCATTTTATGCTGTGCTTTTCTATGGCTGGATTCTCAACGATGTTCAGTGTCCTGCATCTCAGTATGACACACAGACTTCAAATGAATGAAAAATCTCAGCACTTAGCACCTGCTCTTTGGAAACTCATACCAGAATTTAAATAAGAACTGTGCTTTTAGAAAATCTGGCTGCATTTGAGGGCCCTGACCACTTCAAAATCTTGTCTTAAGCTTGGGTTTATGTAATTTTAAGCATCAAAACAACAGTCTGAATACCATCCAGGGAATCTAAAAGAAGACAGAGTAGTTTTCCATACATGCCTGCTATGTGGTCTCAGGAATTGCTCTCCTATGAATAGAGAATGAAAAGTCTTGGCCTATCTATTCTAAACAGCTGATAAATAAAGAAGGGGCATAAAAAAATGCTTTCAGGATTGATTCTCTGACTCTCTTGCAAAGAACTCTTGCTTCTTATTTTTCACATTTATTTTTATAGGTTTTTCTTCTTTCCTTCTTTGCATTCTGTTCCTTAATAATAAGTAGGAAGTAAAATGTTCTTTTTGTCAAAAGCTATTGTTAGTGTAAATTTTACAAATCTAAGCAGATGGGATGGAGGGGTCTGCTGTTCTGAGAACTGATTTAGCACTGGATCACTGAGAAGAAGCATCTCCATTCAAAGAGAGGCACTTCTAAGTCAATGCCAGGCTTCATTACTAAATTCCATGTTTATCTTAAGAGGTTCCCACACAGTCATATCCCAGCAGAAGCACATCCCTCATGCTGCTAAAAGCACCAAAATAAGAGAAAAATCTGCTAATCACCTGAAAATGAGAGGCATCAATCTATGCAACTTAGTCTACAAGGCTTTTGCAAAAGAAAGCATTCACCAGAGTAAACATCTGTGATCAAACACTAATTTAGCACCAACAGAAAATTGACTTCAAATCATCTCTTTGTCACTGTAATCGATTAAAAGTCAAATGAAAATTGATAACATGATTTTCTATGTGTGAGCGTGTATGTGGTACGAACTCTCTATTGGCTTCATATATTGACTTTTTTCCAAATAAAGCCTCTTAAGAGTACATTAGTCAGGCTACTAATAAACTTAAAATGCAGACTAATTACAACAACACAAGGAATTAAAACGCTCTTGAGACTGTTGAACTTTGGTGCAAAAACTAAATTCTGAAGAGAACTTTGAACCCAAGTAAAGCAGAAAAATGCATGAACTATTCCATTATCACTGGAGTTTCTGATGATGAAGGAAGCTGACTGCTCCTCCCTTATTTTAGTTTTCATTTAAAACTTTCTCAACATTTTACTAACTCTTCTCCAGTCTCAA
>NW_020955318.1:713364-789964 GCF_003031625.1 Empidonax traillii
TAATAAACATTTTCAATACTTTCCAAATACCTTTATTTTACAGTCAGCCTCTGTTATATCACAACAGTCATGCCACCAGCCAAGGATCTACATGTAGGTCGAACAAAAATCTGTGGCAGAGAGGTCCTCTGTCCTTGCCTCAGAAAAGGAGGGAGGACAGCAGAAGGAATAAAATCTCCAACTGCAGATTTGAATTTTGGCTGCTAGCACTGATCAGGAGAGATATGGGGAATCCACAGATGAAAGGGATCCCATACCAGATGGCAGCAGTAAAGCAGTAAGCAGCTAGGAGAGAGCTGAAACAGAAGAAAGACACTTTCACAGCTTTTGAGGTAGCCTGGACAAATTTAGAAGAAACAGAGGTGTGAAGAGGTAGAGCTAATGTGGTGCTGCCGAGTGCAGTGGTCAGCTACCATCTATGAATGATGCTGTCTTTGCAGCAAGACCTCTTTTTATTTTAATCCCAAAAAGATGGAAAGAAATACAACCTGATACCAGAAAGAAAGAAAAAAACCAAAGCACAAAGACACTGCTCACTGCTCATCATTAATGTTGTGCGGTTTTGCACAGTTAAGTTTCCAGCAAAGGCTCTCTGTGTTGATGCAGTGCACAGCATCGACAGAGATTCAGTCTATCATGAGTGCCAGCACTACATTATCACCTAAAACTCCCCTTGACCATGACGCCCACCAAAAAACTGGCAAGAGTTAAGCTGCTGGTCATGCTTCCCCATGTGTTTATTGCTTTCCCATGGGTTTACAGCTTTCTCATACTTCCATAACCTCCTCTCCACTTTTTGTCTCCTCTTGCTACCTGGGGCAAAGGCTGCCCAAAGGGTGTGTGGGCAGGCAGGAAGGAACGCCGAGGCATTCAGTCCCTGCGGTGCCTCAGTATGACCACAGCCCAACTCTTCCACAGGAGCCCGAAGAGAACCTCAAAGCAACTGAATGGGTGGGAGGACCAGACCTCTTCCAGCCCCTCTGTCCAGCGCTGAGCCCCTGCTGCAGCAAGACTATTTCAGCACCACACCACAGCACGGCAAAACTTGCAGCACTTCCACATTTCAGGAGTGGCTCTACGAGGAATCAAGTATCCACATATATTTTTTTTAAAAAAGCAAAAGCTGAGGGATGGTCAGCTGAATTGAACACTGATTAGGTGACTATTTCCACCAAACTGCAACATGCCACCAGAACCTGCAGAATGCTTATGAAGGCTGAACAAACTGTTGTGAGTAGGTCAGATATTTTGCATCCCATACAGGCAAGGCTTGATGGAATGAAAATGTAATTCAATTTTAGCATCTTAAAGGTTGGAACACCCACAGTTACAAAGCATATTCCCCTACTTCCAATCGGGGCCATCAGGAATTTGAATTTATAGTATGTCCTGGACACTTCATTCCTCACCTCTGCAACCAAGTGCCCTACCCTCTGCTCCAATATCTGCACAGTAAGCGCATTAGCTGATCATTTCAAAGGTAAACCAGAGTTTGCACATGCAAATTTTATCACCTGTCTATACAAGTACTGCAAGGCACACAGACATTTATAATGCCTGTGTCCGCTTTTACATTTGCACTATCGTTTACCTTGGCTCTCAACAATTATTATTCAGCATTTCAAGTGCCATCTGTGGTGCTGGATAAGTAAATGCCTTCAAGTATATTGGAAACAGATTTTCTGAAGTTTTACCTTGTACCGGGCACAGTCATAATCAGAAAGATGTTCTCTACGGATGCTGACATGTATTTAGATGTTTTTTCATAGGGATTCATGTATTTAAATTTGAAATGTGTATATCTAACTTACCAAACAGAAAACAGGCACAGATAATGAAGGAAAATCACTGCATCACAAAAAGCACTTGCTCTCTACGGATCAAATTCAAATCCACACACAAGGGAACCATTCACTTGCACAAGGAGTAATTTAGCCTTATAACAGTTAACCGTATCTTGAGACAAAACCCTATTAAATAAGAGAAAATATCCCTAAGTTCAATGTGCAAATGCCTCAACACTCCTTGACATCTACATCAGTCGTCATTAAAATGAAAATGTGAACTATAATGACTGATATCCGCAAGACAAGTGAAGCTGACTATTCTAAGATGCTTGGTGACAGTTTAAACTAGTCAAAGTGACACATGGGAACAGGTCCAGACTAACAAGTCTCTGCCCAACGTCTTAGTGTAAATGTCAGCATGGAAGTAGAGTCTGTGAAAAAATATTTTAAAAAGACTTTTTCCCCCTTTCAAAACCAATCATTAGCAACTGTTTGCTAATAAGTCATGTTTTCTTTTCAAATGAAATCACTGTTGGTCATAGCCAGCTATTCACTCATTCTTAGAGGGGTAAAGCACTTAAAAAAAACCCCAAATCCAAGTTGCAAACATAGGTAAATACTGTGCAGTGGGCTTTTTGAACAAAAAAAAAAACTCTAGGGAAAGCACAAGCACATAGACATCTCTGCAGTATTTCAAGTCACTGAACAGATAGACCACGATAGAGCAACAAAGTGGGAATTTCCTTCAGTTCAGTCTCCTGATGCTGAACAGCATTACTGACTGCAGTGGTATTATTTCTATGACAGTCAGGCCTGACCATAGCAAGGCACTGCCAAAGTCACTCAGACAAACACAGCAATGGACTGGGCACCTGAAAAGTTCAGTGAATGAGAGAGGTGGGTTAATGCAGCCCCATCATCAAAGCCAACAACATCCACTCTAGGACCTGGCCAGATCTGATGCTGTCTGGACCCTGCTTGAAATAAGAAGCAAAGTAAGACAAAGACATTCCAACTGCACATGCCAGGATGCCTTTCCCAGTGGAGATCCACCACTTCCAATATGTCCCAGCAGCTGCCTCTGCCCAAGGATGGAGGAAAGGAGCAGAGAGGCTGCGGGGAGACCCCTGGCGTGTCCTCCATTGTCCTTCTCCCCACTCACCTCGAGTCAGAGATCCACACAGTTTAATTACAAAGCACACACATGTGCAATTCTATTAGTCAGCCTAAAGTGCTGGCATTAGATAAGCTTGTGCTCTGAATTCAGTCACTACGACACTGCCAACAAGCTCAGAGATTCGGAGCCTCTTTTCTATGCAGGTCCATTTGGCCTGGAAATAGCATACATATACACTGACTCGAGCTTAACAAAGAATGTTAATTTGGGTCAGTGAACTACCACTAATTGAATTCTAATAGATGTCACCATAACTCAAGTGCTCCAGCTCTCTCAAGCAAAATGGCAGCAGACTGAAGCAGGCACTTCTACATCACCAGGGGAGAGAAAAATCTGTCCTTCAACTGCTTGGTCTCTTCCCTTTCCAGTTTTAACTACTGCTCAGATACAATAAAAAGCAAATGACATGCTGGCTTGACAGCTCCCTCCAAAGCTCTTCAAAAACACATTTTAGTTTGTAAAGGTGATGCTTTCTCCAAAGCTGAGCAAACCTTGAGCTACTCCATATACAGGCACAGCTGCAAGGATCTTGAATACATAACTAATATACTTTAAAAGCAAAACACACTACTTCCCAGATCCTCCTTCCCAAGATCACTTATTTGAAACTATTTTGAATTCTTTTTGCTCAAAGCCAGCATCCCTGTGGTGGCTGGGAGCAGTAACCCGAAAGCACAACTTTTCCAAGACTTGTGGAGCCTGGCAGCGTGGGGATGCCAAGAGGCTGCACACAGACAAACAGCCAACCAGGAAGAGGGCTGTATTTAGAAGGAAAAAGGGAGTTTATTTTAGCTGAAGTAAGCTTAGTGTGATTCACAGTAGCTTAGCCACGGCAAGGCTCCTTCTTACAAGGCTCATCTAAAAGTAAGAGATTTACAGTCAACAGACCATGAGGGTGCTGGTTCGTGCCTCAGTTAGGATAGAGCAGAGAACACAAGGTAAATTTTCCACCAGCTTGCACCCTCTATAGCTACTCATCCCTGTGCAAAATAGACGTGAAACTGCTGCAGAAGAACAATGGTGGCAGTTTGCACAGCTATGAGTAGTGACACAAGGGGCAGGCTGGTGGAAAATCAGTCCCTGTGAATTCCACCCTCTGGGTAGGTCTGTGGTAGCAGCTGGCCCCACAAGTGATGCTCGCCAAAAACACTAAGCAACTGCTGGAATCTAAATGCAAAAAGACTCCAAAATTGAGATGCCGACTTAAATTCATTTTACATGGTCATATGGAACAGTCAGTTACACATCCAAGCACTTAGCTGGACCCCAAAATAGCCAACAGTATAGGAACTTCCCCTTGCCAAATGAGCACAGAAAATATTTGAGGGGCTGGAAGGGGAAGAAGAGAATTTCTGTTTTATTTGCTAACCAGAAAATAAAAATCAAAAATAGCAGATCCGAGATACACAGGTTCAAACAGGCATTGCAAAATGTTTTCAGAAAATTGTCCTTTCTCGCTCCTCTGCCTTTTAGTCATATGTTGCCATGTGTCATAGCAGAGAGAAACAAAGCAGAAAGGCAAATCTGACAAATGAATTCTCAGTTTGGAGCAGTCAGGTAAAAGTGCTAAACCTGTATTCAGTGGGACACACGCATGCACACACAGACCACTGCTATAAAAAAGGCCTTCTGCTAGAACAAAGTTGTATGGGGTTTGCATGGCAAAGTCTTGGTAGTGGAGGGGGCTACAGGGCAGGCTGCTCTAGAAAGCTGCCAGAGGCTTACCCCATATCCCACAGAGCCAGTGCCAGACACCTCAAAGATGGGCTCAGCAGTGACCAAAGCCAAGCCCATCAGCAACAGTGGTAGCACCTCTGAGGTAACACAGTTAAGAAGGGGGTAAAAACTGCTGTGCAACAGCAATGGGAAAAGAGGAGTGAGAATATGTGAGAGAAACAGACCTCTGAAAAAACAGTGAAATAGGAGGAGGAGGAGTCGTCGTTCCAGGTAGAGCATGGATTCCCCTATAGCCCATGCTGAAGACCATGGAGGTCCACAGGGGGGCAGAGATCCACCTGCATCCCATGAAGGACCCCACACCAGAGCAGGTGGATGCCCAAAGGAGTCTGTGATGCTGTGGAAAGCCCACACTGGAGAAGGCTCCTGGCAGGACCTGTGAACAGTGGAGAGTGCAGCTGGCAGGACTGGGGACTCCATGGGGGACTCACACTGGAACATCCTGTTCCTGAAGGACTGCATCTTGTGGAATGCACCCACATTAGAGCAGTTTGTGAAGAACTGCGGTCTGTGAATAACTTGAAAAAGTTCCTGGAGGACTGTTTCCCATGGGAGAGATCCCATGTTGGAGTTGGGAAGAGTGTGAGGAGTTCATCCCTGAATAGGAAGGAGCAGCAGAAAAAAATATCTGATGAAGTGACTACAACCTCCATTTCCTGTCCCCCTGTGCTGCTGTGAGGAGGTAGAGAATTTGGCAGCGAAGCTGACCCCAGGAAGAAGGAAGGGATGGGGGAACACTGGTTTTAAGATTTGCTTTTATTTCTCATTATCCTACTCTGATTTGATTGGTAAAAAATTAGGCGACTTTCCCTGATTTGAGCCTGTTTTGTCCATGACAGTAACTGCTGAGCGACTTCTACCTGTTCTTATCTTGACCCAAGATATCTTGTTGTATTTGCTGTCCCCTGTCCAGCTGGGAAGGACAGTGATTGAGGATCTTTGGTGGGCACCTGGCATCCAGCCAGCATCAAACCACAACAAATGTGATGCCTGAAATGGCTCAGAGTCATTCCTGATTAGAGAGCCACCCTTTGATAAGGCACAAGGAACTGGCTGTCACCCAGGGAATGACCTGAGGTTGCAGTTTGCCTCAGGGGTATCTGACATAGATACTGCAAAGACTTCTGATTCCCCAGGGAGCAGGATGAGCAAGCTGCATGCACCAGCCATCTCTGAGTCACACACCTCAGCACCTGTCCCTCTGGGGATCACCTTAGCAATGTGTTGGGACTGGCAAGCATTGAGAGCACAGACCCCTCCATCCCACTGGGTACCTGGTGTTGCCAGACACTCTGTGCTGGCATGGGACCCTCAGAAAATAACATTGCATCAACTTCTAAGGAGCCACTTTAGATGCCCCTGCACACAACCTGTGATGTGTCTCCATTGTGAGACACATTTATGTATCTATAGGTGAGTAAATTTAAACTCTGTGTCCACCTTCAGAATATTCCCTAAGGTTAGCAGGATACAGAGACCAAATAAAAACCAGTACTCTCCCAAATTCTGATGTGCATTTCCAAAATGCCACCATTTAAAGTATATTCATTTAAAGAATATTCATTTAAAGAATATGGACATGGTGAGCAACATCAGAGCCATTACATAAACTAACCCCAGCCTTTCCTATGCTGTTATGTTTCTTGTCTTATTCATCCCATACCATCTTGTTCTACTGTGTCTTCACTTAGGTTTTCCATCTCCATCTCTCCCTTTTAGCCAGACTCCACAATCATCAGTTCAGCACCAAGTGTCTTCCCTTCCCATCATAAGCCCTCCAGTTAAACTTCCCTGTCCAAGTGAAAATGAACAGCCCTCAACTAACTACAGATAATGTTATATACTTTTTAATGAATAAGTCATATGTATTTGTCTATTCCAGTAAAAAAAACCCCACAGCTCTCCCCAGTTGTCTCACACAATGAGCTCTCTTGCAGCCAGTGTCCATTGTAAGTCAGTGGGCTCATCTCTGCATTACTGTAGTAAAGGTAAAGACAGATGTAAAACTGAGATCTTGATCATCTGCAGCTTAAAAAAAAAAAGAAAAAAAAAAAAAAACTCTGGCAGTTTTCATCAGAGGAACAGTTTTAAGCAGTGCCCTGCTGCACAAATGCTGGCTTCCGTTAACTTTTACTGCCATTTCAAGGGGACCTGTAATATTTTGTCCTGAACTGTTGCACACCACTGCAGAGTTCAGCTGAATAGCTGTCATATTCTGCACCAGTACAGGAGGTGTCTCTGTGGAGAATAGAATAATCCTTATGTGTAGTTTCTATATTAATTTATTTAATTTGTAAAGCTCTTTGGGACTCTGTAAGATGAAAGAAGCTACATAAATGTAAAATATATCACCATTATTGCTGTTTTCTAACCAGCATCTTCCATTATGTAGTTGGTATTTTTCTCCCATAGTGTATGACCTTGTATTTTATCTAAATTAAATCTCATCTTGTTAATTTTTGCACAGTTCTTTAAACTCTCAATATCCTTTTGTTATCTCTCTCTCTCTGCCTTCCACTGTGTTTATGATCCCTCTTAATTTGGCATCATCTGCAAATTGTATTGCTCTATATATTGTTTAGGAAAGTATTAAACAATATTGCGATCAGCACTGACCCCTGTGAAACCCCCCCTGATATTTTTCCTAAACTGACGTTGTAACATTTATAATTAGGTACAAGGACACAAGAAATAGTAAAAGGCAGCAATTAAGGAAAGGAAAATATAAGCTATCGGTAAAACCTCTGACAGTGAAATCTATGAGAATGTACAATAGCTTCCCACAGGAAGAGTTGAAAATCCCATTATTTACTAAAAAATACATTAATAGTACATAAAACACTAAATAATAGTAATAATGTTTAGCACATGGTGTATATACTGCTTGACATGTTCAAACCTACTCACCAAAAATAGCTAGTTTGGGGAAATGGTGAAAATTCTAGAAGACAAAGCATCCAAGAATATTTTCTTTTTCTTCTTGCATATGTAACAGCTTCTCCCCATCCAGCGTGACTCAGGGACAAAGCATTCCTGCAAATAAACCTGTGCTACCAAGGGGATATGCGTATGCCTGAGAAGAGGACGGGATGACCTAGCACTTTTCATTTTCTCTCTTGCTGTACCCTACACATCCCACTATAAACTCTCTACGGGATAAGCTCTCAGTCACCAAAAACCCACCTTTACAAATCCCTGTTCTCCTCAATGTGTTTTTGTTCTTTTTCTTTCTCTCTCTCCTTTTTTTTTTTTTTTTTTTTTTGGATACAATAAACATAGAGGGTAATTTCCACCTGCTGGCAAAAGATAGGACTAAATCCCTTGTGAAGTCAGCCTTGAGAATCGACATTTTGAGACTCAACAACTGCCAGGAAGACTCCTCTCAAAAGTGTTAGTTAATCCATTTATTCTCTCCAGCCAGCAAGGAAAGAATGAAAACAGGGCAAGTCTCAAACCTGTGCTGATATTCAGGAGAGACTGCAGGACCAAAACTCTTGGGATGAGGGGATCTCTAAGCCTGCTAATGGATACACCAGCACTTGGTCCTTCCTATCCTTTGACTGAAGTGATTAAGGGAGATCTTGGACAAAAGGTAACTGATAGGTGCTGGGGAGCACAACAATTTCTGCTACAGCAGCTTCCAGAGCTGGATGAGAACTCTTACATCTCAGCCCTTTCACCTGAGATTATCGTCTTGTTCTTGAGCAGCACCAATCCTAGAAAGCACAGCCTTCACCCACATGACCCACCAGCCAGTCTGCACATACACTCAATAGAGACAACCACCTCCTTGAATGAAATTCTCACTACCATATTCTGAACCGGGGAGCAGCTGGAAACAGCAGTCCTCCCTCTCAATAGAAGTCTCACTTAGACAATATTTCAGTTATCCCACTTCCTACTCCATCACAGCTTTTGGCTTGGGAGTGCAAGCAACTCAGATGCTCTACCAACCTATGCATAGTTTAGAATATGATGAAGATTAAGTGTATTACTAGTCTTACCCATCTCCACTGGATTGCTGGCATGCTTTTAAAATTAAGCATATGGCCAAGTGTTTGCCACTGCTCTCAGATGCCTGAAAGCTCATTGCCTGAGCACTTACTCTCTTTTGGCAGCCACTTGGTGCCTTGACACCTATGTTGCACCATGTGAAATCAATGGAGTTAATTTCTGGCTGTTACTAGAAAAATCTATTCCACAAATAAGTAAAACTATAGCAAAAAGTGTTGTGTGTTTCCAGTTCTTTCAAAGATTTAATAATTAACATCCATAAGGCAAGATTTATGCTCTAGGTGTGGTTATGCAGAGAGAAATAGGCAGGATACAGGTGGGAACAGAGACCTAGCATGGGAGACTGCTACATACCAGTATTGGTTTGGACCAATAAAGAACAGAAAGGACATTGAATACTTCAAGAACTATGAATTTTACATGGAAAAAAAAAAAGAAAAAAAAAACCTGGAGTAAAAGTAAAAGTAATTCTTACTCCTACAGCCAGGGAGAATGTGCATGAAGCTCTCTAAAACTGGGAGAAAGAAGGGATGTAAAAGTGGCTGGTCCATGCATCCTGATGGAAGAATAAAGCTAGAAAGTGGTGGAACTAGAAGGCATGGACAAAAAGCTGAAAAGATGAACAGCTGAAAAAGAGAAGTATTTTGAGGAACGCCACTGACCTACTCTGTTGCTCAGCACTTCTTGTAAACTCTGTCTTTGCTGAAACAGGATTGGCATAAACATATGCTACCCAACCCTAGACAACAACAGGCATGCAAGTGACACCAGATGAACACCTGTGCTTTCCAAAGCCATGCTACACTTTGATTTCCAGAGAATGAGCTGAGGGATGGAAGATGTCAGTGCTCTGGAAGACTGATATGAACAGCCGCAGCCATTCACCCTCAATGACCTCTCCTGCTGGGGTTCACATGGGGTGAGAAACAGGTCCTGGTCACCAAAGAAAGAGGTCAGTTGTCATGACATCCTGAAATCTTGCTGCCCTTGCAAGGTTGTAAGGCTGGGCTAGGCATAACAACTGGTTGCGTGCCTTTTTTGCAGCAGAAATCAAGCCAGCAAATTCCAAGTGGTAATTACACATCTAGATCTTTTGCAATCCTTACAGTGCTGCCATCTTGTGTAGATGCCACTTGTGCCTCCCCATCTAAACCCCTGCTTTATTTAATTCTGAATACTTTCCTACCCAGTCGTGTAACAGGCCCTGCTAATGTTTCAGAAGTCACTTACTCCACAAGTCTTTTAAAAAGAAAAGACATTTTTTTCACCTCCACATATTACCTCTGGTTCCCTAAAAATATGTGTGATAAATGCACTGAATTTAAGAATTAATGCCACATTAGAAGGCATTGATTTCCTTTACAGTGAGATGAGCATCTTCAGGAGCTGGATGGAGGTAGCAAACTGAGCAAACACAGCATGATTCTGGCGAGGCGGAGCATTTGGGGAATTGCTACCACAATAGGAAAAATTTGTTTTAATTAGGTTGGTTGGTGGTTCCCAAAGCAACATGCTGTGAGTGGGAAGGAGAAATGAGGATGGGACTGTAAACAGCTTGTTGTGCTCTCAGCATCTGAGTCACAGCACGGAGAGAGAACTTGTGCTCCTGGCTCGGTTGCCAGAAGGGTCTTAGGAGTGTGAGGAGGGGTGAGAGAGGTGATGTGTAGACGTCCTTTCCCTTTTACTTTACTCGTGAATTGCTTCTAAAAGCAGATGAGGTTTTGCTCTCCTGGAAAACGGAAAAGATTCAAGGAAGAGGATAATAAAAAGCAATTAGGGCAGCAAAAATATCCAAGAACAAAACTGACCAAAAATAATAATATTAAAAAGTGCGTGAGAGAGATTTTGTCATTTTGTCTTAGATTATGTTGAGGAGGCTGAACTCAACTTTATTGAGAAATCAATTCTAATTTGGCACTCCACACGCTATCTGGCAGAGGACGCAGGTAACATTCTCCATTGAAATCTGCCAGCTAATTTACTTCTGCTGACTTTACACTAGCAAACAGAAGCAGGAAAAAGTCGTGTCGTAGGGATGACATTTCCCACTAAATATCTCATACTAATACTCATTCTGAGTCCTCCTACGCTTGCTTTAGAAACCTATCACCTTGCAAAGGGAGACAACAAGTAATAAAAACCTCCCCTGGAGAAAACGGTCTAAGCACTAGGCTAAAGGCCCAGCACGTATCCTGTTGACTGAGCTTGCATGTCGTAAGTTTAGATGGAAGGAAGGGCTTGAGGACAGATCAGCTGCTATGGGAGTTCAACATCATCTGTCCTCCAATTAAACTGACCGTGGAAGTCCAGTACCAGCAACTTTTATAGACACTCTGTCCTGCTATTGATTGTCAAAAGGCAAAAAAAGCTTTTAAAGGATTGTGAATTATTGACGAAAATGTGTCTGTAGATATTTCAGAAATGTACTGCATAAAATTTATCATGGGTTACGTGTCTGGGAGCACAAAATGTGCCATTTAATGCTGTGCTTTACTGACCTTTAAGCAGTGGCAGCTATCCTAACTGTATTCACAGCTTCTGTGTATTCACGCAGCATTTATATAAAATATCATTTATTTTTACGAGGTTTGTGTCATTGAAAATTTTATTTGCACAGAAAACTATTGCTGAGTGGGTTGTTCATAGCATTGTTTCCAAACATCAATATAAGCAAGAGGTGTGATGTTCTCAATCCCCATGGTTAGTAGCACCTCCTTACTTTATTTTCTGAAGTAATGCTTGCATGTGGACAGAATTATAAAGAAAGGGGGGGGGGGAAAGAAAATGTTTTTGTTCTTTTGATTGCTTATTGCCTTTGCCTTTGCTTCTAATGAAACCCGAGCAATCCTACCTGCCTGGCACATTGCATTTTCTTTTTCAGGTAAGGTTTCTGTCTTCAGTTAAGTAATATCCATACAAAAGTCCCAAATTTAGAAGTGCACAATGACTTACATTTCCTCACTCCATTTATAAACCACGTTCAGTGTTCCATAAGGACCCGATTTCATCCCCTCCCTCTCAGTAACATTCTTTAAGTCTTTACAAAGATCCATTTTCCCTTTCTTATTCCCAGAAGCCTGCTAAAACTAGGGCAAGATGGCCTAAAATTACTATTTTCCTCAAAGTCCCAGAAAACCTAAGGCCACTGGCACCTCTCCCATCCAGCAGAGCTGCAGCTGGACAAGCTGCACAAGAGCAATGCTGGGAGCGCTCAGGCACCCCCTCATCTCCACCTCTGGAGAATCTCTGCCTCATCCATTCAAGGACATGCTCCCACTTAGTCTCAAGACCTGGTTCATCAGAAAGCTATGGACTTTTGACCCAAGCAGGCATTTCATGCCTCCAGAAACCTGATGCTGTAAAGACTGAACTTTATCTCTGAGAAAAGAAATAGGGGAGAAAAATGAATATAACGACATTGTTCTAAATAATTGATGTTGCAATCTCATGCTATTTCCTTTTGTATTACTGCAATCTTCTTAAAAAGATATTCTCAAGCTGTTTATTATAGCAATAACTATAATTTTTCCTTCTCTTTTAGCAACAGTGCTTCACCCATAATGTCGCCTACTGATAATGTATTAAAGATATAAATAAAATAACACAGTATAGGTGGTACAGCAACATACAGGTCGTTAACCATCCAAACAAAATGTGTTTTAGAGCTGGATTAGCTGGAGCTCAATATTTGAGTGCCTGCTGTCTTTTGATTTATCCATCGTCGGCTTTCTGTCTGTCTCTATCTGTATTTGCTTTGACATTACAACAATGCTGTGAATAAAACCTAAACACATCCACACTTTTCTTTTATTCACCTCACCAGCAGGAATAAAGGAGACAAAACAAACAGCTTTGAATGACCAGAATATAGAAATCCAGTGCACAAATTCAAACACTCTTGTCTCTCCGTTTTTGTCATACTTCTGAAGTTTTTCCAGAAAGCTGTAATTTCCTTAAATATAAAAATCCATTTTAAAAAATTCTCTGCCTCTTCTAGGATGGACTAAAAATAACCCTGAGTACAATTATTACCCTCTAACCTCTAGCTTCACTTCAACTGCATATGCCACCTCAGGAAAATCGCCAGCAGCAATCAGCGCCGTTATTTGTATTACAGCAGCATCTCTAAACCCTTGCCAAGAGTAAGTCCCAGTGAGGTAATTTCTTACACGAGTCTAACACAACAGACAGTCCCCATCTCAAAGATTTTAAATGGAAAAAAGATTTTCCTACATATATGAGACAGACAAGGAACGGTTGGGAAGCGGGGAGCTCCACTGGAATGAGGAGGGACCTGAGGCACAGTGAAATTCCAGGTGAGACCATGCAGAAATCACACTGGGTGTCACAGCTTAATCCCCCCTTCTCGAAAGCGGCAGCAGCAGCCCTGTGAAAGCAGGATGCTCTGCACGGCTGAAAGAAGCAGGTCTGGCATAATTCCTACAGCTAAATTAGAAGAGGGTAGGTCTAGATTGGACGTAAGGAAGAAATTTTTTACAACGGTGGTGAGGCGCTGGAACAGGTTGCCCAGAGATCTGGTGGATGCCCCATCACTGAGAGTATTCAAAGCCAGGTTGGACAGGGCTTTGAGCAACCTGGTCTAGTGAAAGGTGTCCCTGCCCACGATGGGGCTGGGGGGTGGACTGGACACTATTTAAAGGTCCCCTCCAACTCAAACCATTCCAGGATTCTGACCAGTGCATTGTCACCTTCGCCAGAGGAGACCACCTGCCACACAGGCTGCACTCTGCGAGGGAGCCCAGGCTGCGAGAAGGAGAAGCCAGCGCTCAGCAGCAGGTGGCAGGGCACCCTTACACCAGGGGTAGGAAGCCTGAGAGGCCGCTGTGCTGCTGAACAGGAAGGGTCTGCAAATCAGCAATTGCAGGGTCTCTTATGTCAGAAGAAAAGCCATGACTTTTCTTGAACATGGCAAAGGATAAACCAAATCTTTCTTTAGGAGAGGCATGAAACAGGTCAAAATCCTGAAAACTGCCTCCCACACTTTCAGGAAAAGCAGACCTTCAGCGTGCCCTTCCCTTTCCCAGCCCTGCTGTAGCACTACTCAGGTGCATGCAGACATGCAGAACCAATGCCTTCCAACAAAGTGCCTTTTCTCCCATCACTCCCACAGTTCCTCCCCACAAATTAAGAATCATATCTCTCTTGAAATCCGTCACGACCATCCCCAGTTCTAAGCTGATCTCCTTGACCTGCTCTAAATAAGCACCTATGTGGTTCTGTATTTAAGCCACATTTTCATATGTTTATGCCCACACTTCAACCTAAGCAGGGAAGTAGCCCAGCTCATTAGCATGAGACCATTCACAAGCCCTTCACTAGTATTTGTAGGATCAGCTCCCTGAAGTGCTGCAAACGGCACCTCCTTCCCAAGGCAGCGGTGCAGGCAGCCTGGCGATGTTCCTACCTGGAGACACCACCCCCATTTAATTCTGTATCTGCAATACTGAAGCGTATTTTAAGACAAATGCTGTGCTAATTTGCTGTAGGCACTGAAGACCAACATGCATTTCAGTGAAGGAAGTTATATGTTTTAATTGGTTTATGAAGACAAAGCATATGCCATGACACAGTTAAATGATTAACAGATTCCTACGAATGCCTTTGGCACAGAATATCTATACATTCATTAGCTGGAACAATTCGTCTTCTTGATAAAACTAAAATTAGTTATACAGCAGGTTTACTTTTTATGATTAATAAATGATACAAATCTAAATTATCCATCTGAAATGACTGTTTTCTTAGCTATTAATCTCACATTTATCAGCTTCTATAATTCGTGTTATTAGCTGAAAAATCTATTTCCCAAATATTTTTAATTTCCTACAAAAAATCAAAATGTGGAATATGAAGTATCACCTCCTTCATTACATTATTTTGAGATTAATTCTAAATCAGGATATAAAAAGATGCAGTATTTGATGACTTTACCATAAAATCCAAATAGATAAAATATACAACTGTGCCTATACTATGAGAGTCCAAAAAAAAAAAAAAAAGAAATTGCTCAATAATAAAATAGCTCTAACAAAAGATGTATCAGCTCATTTGGATTTTCCAGCTCTCTACAGTTATTTTTGCCAAGAAGCAAAATCCATCTCATTTTCCAGAAAACCAGCTTAGGGCAAAGCAGAGCGGATAATATGGTAAAAGTTCAAAAGTACAGCACTGTCTGTGTCCTGGAGACAGGGTTCACACATCACAGGTTTAGCTAGAGGGAAGGGGTTGAGAATAGACCCTTGTGTCAGCTATTTAAAATGTTGAAGACCTCCTGTCCTCCAATTAAAGTGATCAAGGAAGTCTGCAACAGCTTGTGTAGAACAACTGTGCAGCATCCCTATTGAAGACCAAGGGCTGAGTAGGACATCTTAGTTTAGTCTGATGTCAAACAGTGACTGTTCCTAAGTCCAGTAATATTAGGAAAGAGGATTCTTCTCAAGATCAGACTATTTTCTACTATCTGGCAAAAAGTGTATGGGGAGAAGGAAGGATGAAGTGGAGGAACCTGGAGGAGCCCTCAGCTACTTATCACTTGAGTGGTGGCTGAGTCATGCCAGAGGGCACTGCTTTCCCAGAGCCCCAGCCCTGGGTGTGGATGGGGGCTGGGGGGTCAGCCGACAGCAGCACGCTGGGATCTGCTCAAAGGGGAAGCAGGTGCCAATGGTACCTTGCTAACCATCTGCCCTCCTTCCCAGCTCAGAGTGAGACTCAGGGCTTTTGAAAATCCCCTGGCAGAACAGAAAGGATGAGCCAACAGCCACAGCAAGACAAGTGCTGAATTCTGTGCCATACAGTCATGAGACAGGATTGAGAGAGACATATGATTCATCAGTCAGAAGTATTTGGAAAAAACAAAGCAAACAGCATTTTTTGGTAAGAACATGCATGAGTTCCAGAAGTTTCATGAACTCTGAGCTGCACATTGGCCAAACATCCCCATCTGAATACGCTGGAACATGCTTTACAGACCAGTCACACAACGAAAAATTTTTTTCATTTGAAGATAATTTGTTCACCTCTTTCAAGCATGCCTGGCAGTATTTTTTATGCAATCAAGGGACTAAATTAGCAAAGAGACGTAAACAGGTTAAACTCTGCCTGGGATAACCTGGGAAGAGGGAGGTGAACGTTTCTTCCAAGGCGCCAACTATCTGCCTCCAGAGCTGGAATATAATTGCCCTGAGTCTGACACAAAGCAGACCAGTCATAGTGCAAAGCCTTCAGGGAACATTTAAACTGTGATAACACCAGAGAGCAACATGATGGCAACCACTGCTTTCATATGAATTAGTAAATATGGTTTATATGTAAAATATTTATGTCTGAGAAATTCTTAATCCAGACATTTTGAGAGAATAATAAATAGAGAAGTGATTCATACAGCACAGTCAAAAATGTTGTTTATATTTGACAGTTGTCAAATAAGCCCTTTGCCAAAAATAAAAATTTTTATAATATCTGAGTAGGTAAAGAACAAAACCTCCAGCAGACTCTAAGGCAGGAAGACCCCAAGTCTCTATCAGCAAACCAGCAGCTCATTGCTCTGTACAGCTTCCTGAAGGAAAGTGGAAAGAGCAGTGCTGATCTCTTCTCCCTGGGATCCAGTGACACAACATGAGGGATTGGGGCAAAGTTGTTCCAGGGGACATTCTGACTGGACATTTAGGAAGCATTTCTTTACGAAGAAGGTGGTCAAACCCTGGAACAGTCTTTCTACAGAGGTGGTCAATGCCCCAGGCCTGTCAATGTTTAAGAGGCATTTGGACAATGCTTTAACAATGTGCTTTAACTTTTGGTCAGCTCTGAATTAGTCAGACAGTTGGACCAGATGATGGCAGTAGGTCCACTCCAAGTGACTCTTCCTCTTCCTCTCCCAATCCTCTCTTCTCTGTCCTCACCTCCCCTCCCTTCCACTCCCATCCTCTTCCATCTTATCCTTTTTTTTTTTTTTAATCAGGCCAGACAGTTATCAAAGGCTTCTCTTAGGCACAGGCTTCTCTTAGGCACAGGCTTAAGGGGTTCATTACACAGGAATGTACTCCTGCCTCCCTTGACTTTGCAGGAACAAAGCTGCCCATCTATAGATTGTTCTGGAACAGCACTGACATTAAAGGATGAAAGCATTAAAGGTGGCTCTGGATGCTCATCCTAGTAGTGCAGGGGAGAAACACAAAGCTTGAATGATTGTAAGACCAAACCCAATTATCTGGTGAAAAAAGGTGGCTAGTTAAACAACGTTATTTTCAGACCAGACATCTGCACATCAGCACACTTCACATCCATACCTCAGGACAGCACAAAATTCTATTAGCAGGTTAAAAAGAAGGTAAGTGGTGTCCTGCCAAAACCAAAAGATAGAATTTATATCCTCCATACAAATATATGCATGCACATTTTTAATATAAATATGTCACAGAACAAGTAATCTTTAAATGAAATGTTCTTTTTTACTATCAATGTCTTTAATGTTAGAAAAACATAAACCTAGCTTACAAATAAAACCACATAAACACTTTGGTACTGGCAATAAATTGAGAATAATTGACCTTGTCCTATCAAAGGATGAGTGTATCTTTAGATCTTAAGTGCTGTGTGAATGGTTATGAACAGGCTTAAAGTACTGAGGAGCAGCAAGCTAAGCACAGCATGCACAGTGCATTTCACAGGGTATTAAATAGTCGAGGCTGGTAGAGCCTCTCCCTTGGTTCAGTTTTAAGGCGTTTGATTTCTAAAACTACAGTCCATACAATATCACACATCGGTCCTATCTCTCTTTACACTAATTAGGTACTTTATTATCAAAAAGACACCTCATGCTACGCTGGTGCATCTATGTCTTTTTTCTTACACGGCTACATGCCTGATCCCAGCTTTTAGAGGGACTGACACAGTCTTGTCTCATGAGGGAATATTCCACTTCTGCTCCACTTGATGAGGAGCATCAAGGAGAGAACACTTCCTCAGGCATGATGAAAATAAGGCAAATCATTTTGTCCTCGCAGTACAGGGCCTAACCCTCAAACTTGAGGATGAACTAATCACCGTCAGCACTCCAAAAAGGGATCCATGTCCACCCCTCCCAAAGGCCAGTGCCTAATGGCATTATGTGCCATAATGTGTAACATTATGGTCAGAGGTTGCCCATGTGACATCACAGATGGTCAAATACCAGCACTGGAGTCTAAAAACCCCAAGACATAACTGCACTGCCATTCATTAACAGCCTCTACCTTAGAAATAAGCCTCATTTTCTCCCAAACAGTCCAAGAAAACAGTTCCCTATGTCAGTATCACACTTTGAAGTATGATGTATATGTATTATATAAAGAAATCAAATAAAACAGCCAAAACAGCAACTCTAGGCAGAACTGATAAAGAATTTCCAGTTTGATATCAACTGAGCCTTGGTTCAGTTACCCATTGTTGTGAAGCCTCCACGATATCCTTTGCCATGGTAACCCCTGGGGAGGGAGGGGATGGAGGTCCAGCCAGCCCACCCTCCCCTGCGGGACCTGCTGCATGGCCACAAAGCCTGCAGCCATGGACCTTAAACATCAAAAGTGGCAACAAAATACATTTGTAAAGTTAACAACCCAGTGGTAGATCCTTTTACGATGATAGTGTTGAAAATTCTCCACTCAGTAGAACAATAAAAAATAATCAGTTTCAGAAGTTATCAGGCTAAGATAACTGAATTGTGTCCACTCCTCACTTGTGCAAAAAAATCCGAAAACAGCTAAAACAAAACACAAACCCAAATCAAAAAACTTCAACAACTTCACTATTTGAAGGAATTCAGTGTTCACAGCAAACACAGTACAATGGTGCTATTGGATAGACTGCACCTGAACCTTGCAATGTTAAGATTTTCCAGTACTTTCACATCCAGTATCATGACAGAACCTGTGGAATAATACAAGTAGCAGATCATATTTCATGCCTGGATCACCAGGTGTTTACTAAAGTTGTTTTGGCTTCCAGCAACACAGAAAAACAGTGCCACCAGCACTGTGATCAGCAGAAAAAAAAAATTAGAAACAAATTAATCCACAGGTTCTAATATTTTTAAATAAATAAATACTTTTAAATAAATACTTTTAAAATTATTGAATTAGGAACTGGAAATTTTAAAAGGTTTAAAAATGACTACTCTAGACAGATCTGGAAATAACATGAAAATTTCACAGACTACTTTAGGCTGGGATTTCTAAATCTTCCTTTCCAAGACATTCACTCTTCAGCACTATCACAACCTTAGGATGTGGACACTCTGCATACACATGCCCCCACAGATATATGCCTGCACATATAATCCACATATATATACAGTAATTACCCAGTGTTCTTCTCCAATTACTATTAACTTAATGGGCCACACTGTAAAGGAGAGGAGAGGTTATTGTGTCTCTTGCATTTTATACTGTGTGTGTTGCTGTGTTCCCAGCCTTGCTAAAGCCTGATAAGCTCTCATTTCAGCCAAATTACTTCTGCTCCCCACAAATGTATGTAAGAACCAAAAATTAAATGAAAATGGCAAGACATGTCTGCTTTTATTATTCTGCAGGAAACAATCACCAAACTGCTGAAGGCTCTGACAAAATGCCTGTTTTCCATCAACTGCATGCCTATCTTGATGGAAGATCCGAAATTATTCTGAAATGACTTAAATCATTCCTGCTCTGTACCTCTCCCTCTGCAATACAGGCAGTGCATTTCAGGCTATACAGTAACTCAGCACACCAAGGACAAAGCTTAATGTAAGCTTGAGACAGAGGCCATATTCTGATTGAGCAATCAATTAGGAAGAAAATTGTGGCTTTCAAGATCTCAGTATGTCAGCAGAGGGATTCATGGCTCCGACAAGTTGCTGGGATTGGTGCACTGTTCCTTTCTCAGGACATTTTGGATTACTGTTTGCTCTCACTTGCAAAAGAAAAATTCCTTCGTAAACCGACTGGAGTTACTCTGTCATCTCAGAGAGCACAACTTTCCCTGGATGGGTAAATGTGAAGGAAAATCCATTTGTTTCTATAAATATGCAGGACTTTTTGTCTTTAAATATTGACATCCACACCCTTATAGATTTCTTAACCTTTAGTCTATCAGCACAGTTGTGGTCACCCAAATATGTGCCTGGCCTGTGGTAAAACTGTGCTAGCTTTGTGACAGCTATAGATCTGTCGGATGTCAGAAGCTGTTCCCAAGGAAACATCAGGAAAAGGGATTATAGGAGGTTTTGAAAACCTGTTCTGAAGGTCTGCTAAGAGGAGCAAGAAAGCCCACCTTTCTCCATGAAAAATCAAAAATAGATACACAGCAAAGTCTGAGACGATGAGAACAATAGAAGATAAAAAGTTGAAGTTCGGTGATAAAAACGGAATTATCATTTTAGCACAACTTTTTTTTTTTTAATACTTAATAGAAAACTGACTCCTTTTGGAGAGAGAATGCAATCCATTTCCATACTGTATATCCCTTTGAAAGAAATACTGTAAGCTTCTTCCTTCTTTTACTAGTAAGCTGATGTTTATTCATGTGCATGGGGCTACCGCACAGACCTCTCACAGCATGAGGAGTGTGCTGGCTGAAAGGTAGGATAGATGACAAGTATCGCCAGGATTTTTAAAGCAGGATGCTCAAGCTTGCCTGCTTAACCTATATTTAGCCTGCTAAATAAGTGGCCTGATTCCTTGAAGTGCAAAGTCAGAATTGCCACGTCTCTCGCTGCAAGAGGGAGACACTGGCCGCTCCACCACATTTGCCACGTGGCACCACAGCCTGCCTCCGACCCCAGGACCATCCCACAGGTACCCACCACCACCCACTGCAAAGCACAGGTCTCACATGTTGCAGCCCAAGAAAACTGAAATGTCTGTTGGCTTCCCAGGATACTCGGCACTTCTGAAAACCAGGACACTTATTTAGGAGACTAAATATGGATATAAGACCCTAGTGCTAAAAAAAATTGGCCCATTTAAGAAGAAAGGATGTACGCCGTCACCTTGGAGCTCCCCAGCAGACAGGACTGAAGAGGAGCTCTGGCTCTGCAGTGCTCACTCTAAAATCAGCTCCTTTTAAGACCAATGCTCTGCCCTACCCTGGGACCTTGCAGCGTGAAGAAATATGGGATGAGTTACAATCAGAGTGAGAACTGGATAACCCTTTCCCAGGAGCTTCTTTGAAAATCTCCCTCAGATGTAACAGGGTTGAAGTCCCCAGAGCAAAACACCTACAACTGCCATCCCCGTGCTCCAGCTGAAGGGAATCTGCCTGGGAATTTGTGCACCCATGCAAGGGTAGCAGGGGCCACTGTCTCCTCAGAGATAAGGTCCCACCTTTTGTTCATCTCAGGGCTGTAGGTATGGCACCTACAGTACAAGCGAATTCTTCCCTCACTGTGCTGCCACTACTTCTGTGTAGCGGTGTTACACTCTCTGACCCAAAAAGAAGGTAGAACCATCTGACTGGAAATTAATTCTTGCCACGGCATGCTTGGTTTGCAGCCAGGTACTACAGGAAAATTGCTTCCATGTTTTCCCAACTCACTCTTCACTCATCTGACCTGGCAGAAACAGCACAAACCAGGAAAGCAGAAGAACACATTTCCAGATCATTTAGTGGGTGTACAGGCTAGCTGCACCCACAGCCCCAGCCCTCCTCCTGCTTTTGCTCATCACCTTAAGCTCTTCCACTCCTTCACCTACTTGTGGTGCCCAATTCTTTGGGGCAGTGGTGGTATCCCATGCTGCACCTGCACTGTGACCACCTCTTCTCCATCACCTCTGCACACCTGCTTTCACAGTGACACGGAAAGAAGGGATCATTTGGCTTTGATATTCATGACATCCCGATTTTATACTGTCTGTGATATAGATAGATGATCAGAAAGGCACCACAACACAAGCCACAAGCAGTATTACAAAGAGTATCACACTCCTCAGAAAAGATATCTGTATTTCCTTATCCAGAAAAAAGTTATGGGAAGGGGATCAAACTAAACCATCTTTTCTTCTGGGGGAAGGGAGCATGCCCTTGTAGCATTTAGACTGCTACAGTAACTCTTACCAAGATGGGACTCTTGCACAGCTTCACCTGACAGGAACAAATCAAATCACCACTTTATCTGAATTTGGTATAATGGCATAGCCAAAATACAGTAATAATTAATAATAACAACAATAATAATTTTTTAAAACTCCTTATAAGAAGCAGTAAGGGGGGGAAAAAAAGAAATCGCTTGGTTACACAACTCTGGAATATTGTTGATTGGCCAATTAAAATGCAATAGAGCATAAAAAAGTGCACAGACGATGCTTGGGATGCAATGTAAAGAGCAATCACAACCACTCAGTGGGGCTTAGCAGGTCTGAAACGGTATCTAATTCTGCAAACTCCAGAAAGGGACTGCATAACGTAAACCCTATTGCTCTGCACACTTTAATGAAAACTGCCTCCCTTTGGATTGAATTGCATACACATCTATTGTGAGTCCAGCACGATAAAGAAAACAAGCATTGTGCATTTAAAGATGTTGCCTCATTAAAAGAAGCTAAAAGAAATCCATTGTAACAGTTTCTAAGATGGAATTAAGTAACAGGGTGGCAGGTGGTGTATTATTATTTTTAAATGGAATAAACTCGCATATATACAGACACAAGGCACATATTTCCTTTGATATTACAGCATGCACCTGCAACTTGTTATTGCAAGGACCTTTATTAAGCAAGTGTGCATTTAGTAACGTCTGCAGATTTATAAAACTATTTACTTGTCCTACAATTTGGAATAGATAGCTTTCAGATCTTAGAACTATGCCTTCCAAGAAAATAAGAAGATAATGACAACTGCTCTCCTAGGAATATGCTTTCAGGCATCGCAACAAATAAACATATATGTTTCACCTATGCTGAGCTTAAAAAGTTCAGAGATTTTTAGCACTGAGATTTAATCCACTTGCAAGCATATGTCTTACGTATCACTAACCTGCCAGCTAGCTTCCCGTCGCAGCCCTTTTATCCAGTTTTCTTCTAAGTCCTTATTCTCTCTCGTGGATGTTTCATCCATAGCTGATGGAGCTTGCACAAACTCGATTGGCCACTGGCTGTTACACTCTCTTTGTAAGCCTTTACCGAGGCAGCAGCAAGTGCAGTTCGGTGACAGACTGTCATGAAGAAAATGTCACACCACGGGGTGGGGGGAGGCAAGGGGGAGAGGGGATGGGAGGAGAGGGAAAGGGTCGACATGAAGGATCCCCACGTGAAAAGATTTGGGGGAGTGTGACCGTGGTCTGACACGTTCCCGCTGGTCCAGCAAATGCATCGCTGCAGCCAGGGAGTTCGCAGGGTAATGACAGAGGGCTGGTGACATTGTGGAACAGCCCTAATTAGATGTAAAGTATAGCAGAACTGCTAATACTATCCAAAGCCTTTCCCAAAAGTGTTTTTTTCACATATTGCAATAATTGTCTCATTTGGTGTCACTATAATTAAGACTGCACTGGGGGTGTGGATTCAAGCAAAGGAAATACAAATAGCTGCTGGGTCTGTTTAAAAGAAAATATTTCAGCGTATCTGTCTGAAAAGTGCTTCCTGAACCGCTCTGCAGCCAATAAACATGAATAATAATACAGGCCATTTTGATAGAAATGGGCTCATTACCATACTGGCTGCTGAGCTCTTCCCGAGCGCAGGTTCAGCAATGCAGAAACGGGTTCAGCAGGACACAAGTATTTCAACCCCAAACCAGCAAAAATTAGTCCCAGTGTAAGACATTTAAAAAAATTGCTTGAGCTTGCTCTCTGTGCTTTGCACTGAGAGATGCCTGCCACACACCCTCAGCATGGCTAGGCTCTCTTTATGATGTTTTTTATCACTCCTTCACTGAGCATCACCATCTTTCATCTCATCAAGAGATGGCTTAGTCTCTCCATCAACTCCTTAAAGCATCGTCCAAGCTTTTCTACCAAAATAACAAACAAACAAAAAATTCAGAGTTTTCCCTTCTACTTCATTATAGCATTTATCACAGATTAGCTGAGAACATTGAGCTCATTGCATTTGGAAATCAAAGCTTCAGTCAGTAGCAAGGAACATACTCTTGTTTGGAAGTACTGCTTCGATACAAAATCAAAGTATTAATTTTTAAGCACTTTTTTAGCTAAAACAACTCTTTCCTATGGGAAAAAAGAACATACTGTGATACCTTTAGAATTCATGAAGTTTATGACTATTAGGATGAGATTTTTTAAAAGTGTTGACTATCCACCATTCACACTGTATCTTTACTATGCAGGCAAAAAAAAAAAAAAAGAAAAAAATTAATTTTTAGGTTCATTTTTCCCCTTGAGGATTTTCATTCGCAGACCCCCAGCCATCTTCCCTGGCCTGAGCCAGACCTCTGCACAGGGCTGCTGAAATACAAACAAAAGCCCCCTCCTTTGCACCTTTCTTCTAGGCTGCTATAAAACATTTCCACTTTCCTCAGGTTTCACATAGACCTATTGTCACAAATTTTGGGTCCTCCACAGCTTGAAAATGTCCTCGCCACAAGACTAAGTGTGCCAAGCTGTACTCAGCGTACATTGCTCCACATTGTGGCAACATTGAGAGCCTCCCTCCTGCAGCTCCGAATTTCTCCTCCGTTGGTTTTTTTTTTCTCTCCTTTTAGTTAAACAATCGCAGCCCAGGCAGTGTGAGTCTCTGCGACACTCAGTGTGACTTTCGGACTTGTGTTACATACCGGGAGCGCGCGTGAACACCGGCTCCTCTTACATGTATGGATATTTTATTTTTAGACCCAGGAGCACAAGGTAAAGCAGTACAGATGCCAGAAAGGAGCCAGATGCTTGCAGAGACACAGAGGGAGAATCAGGCTGGCAACAAAAGAGATGCAAAGGGACTTTCTGTTCATAAGTTATTCCGATTCTGCTGTCTAAGTGAAAAACATTAATTTTTACTTGTTTAAAGAGAGGCATCCAGCAAGGATAATCCAAAGCCACTGACCTGGCCTCAGTGGCTAAAATGCCTAAAACTACCCACCCACTGTCCAGCAGCAAAGGAGTTCCTGATTCACATTAGCAGGATGACAAAGGGCCCACGGTAATGCCAGTGCCGAAACCTTCCTCCTAGATGACAACAAAGTATAACAACATGGATAACAAATCCTTGAGATGAGATAAGCTTACTTTTTAGGAGTGCTGGCATTTGTGAAAGGCAGCATCTAGGCAACAGCTGGTCTGATTTTGGAGGGGTACAATAAAAAAATTTAAAAACAAAGCAGGAGGAATTCCTGTCTTACTCTGCATATGGCACAGACAGATGCAAACCAACACACTGACATAGTCATACTGGGCCAGGAGCATAATTCTAAATCTAAGATGGATAGCGTACAGAAAGGGCTTGGTGATAATTGTAAATATTAGCAATGCTTCTGATCTAAGCTGTTCTGGATTGCAATGAATTATTTCACGACTTTCCCTTGTCTTTTTCACCACCATGAAATAGCCAAAATTGTACATGAGCTGCAAGAATATGAAGACATTTATTGATGGAAATCAAACTTCTTTTTTCACCCGCAGTGTCTTTGATATGTTAGAGCCTGAAGCAAAGAAAACATAATAAAAACAATATATAGATGAGAACTTCAATTTTCCCCTACGTATGAATCTGTCAGTTATTTGCTAAGAATCAAATCTAACTCCACATAGTTAAAGAAGCTCCATACATCATTCTCTGTAATCCAGTACTCCGCTCAAATGTACCTTGCTTGAAGTTCATACAACATACTTGATTTTACACTACTCTAAACAAAACATCTCTGGATATTATAGCTTTGAGTCTAAAAGACTTCTGCTGCAATTTCATCTCCAGTAGTAAGAAATAGTGTGAGAACAGATTTATCAGCACAAGGTAACAGAGATGCTACACAAGTTCATCCCAAGGATTATTGGATTTGGCTCTAACAACGTGCTAATTTTTTTTTAATATACCCACAATTTATTACTGTGATACCCCTGTATAGCTGCCACCAGCGTGAAAAACACGAGGGTTTTTTAAATACTGAACTTCTACCCAGATATATCCCGATTTTTCAAAACACTTGAACTGTGAAGGGGGTGCTGCTTCTGCGCAAGGACTGGCTTCTCACGCTTACACAGCTCTTCCATGCCTAGCCACTCAAGCACAGTAGTGCTATGTTGGATATGGTCAGTAGGACACATCTCCATCATGGCAGGGTGGCCTGGAGCTCCTCATCATCCATCTGGTCTCCAGCAGCACAATCAGGAATGACAGTGAAGCAGGAAAGGGTTTGGGTGTATCCTGGTGACCTCAGTACTACAAAGGGTCTTTAGTGGAGCACTGAACTCCACTCTGAGAAGACTCAGCATCATGCTGGATACCAGTAGACTAACTGATACTCTTATTGGAGGGATACAAGGATAATATAAGCAATTTTCACCATCTCCTTCAAAAGCTGTGGTGAGGTCAGCTCAGACACAGCACAACATGGATTTCACCACATTTCAACATACTTCTTTCAAAGCCTAAAGTTCTCTTAACAGTCCTAGATGTGCCCATCTTTCATTTCCTTCTCCCTAACATTGTACTCTGATCTCTGTTACTAGTTCCACATGAATTAACCCCTGAAGTCCAGTACCTGATATGCAGCAAATTCTTGCTACAGTTTTGTTTTCCTTGCCACACATACCCATCACAGTCTCACAATAACCTTTATTTCTGAGTTTTCTCATCAGAGGATGATGGTGTGAACTAGTAAACTTACTAAGAGATCCTTGGGATCTCTCAGTGCAGAACATCTTTATGTATTTCTGCCTCTCAGATCACAAGTTTTTAGCACATAGCGTGTTTTCAGTGCTAGCCCACAGCTGGCACCTTAACTCATGAAGGCACAAAATTTATACCAAAAAGATCCCTCTAGCACCTTCTAAGAGACTGAAGAGGAAGAACTTATAAATACAGACCAAAGAGCATTGCATGATAATACATGAAAGGGAAAAATCCTGAAGTACTCTTAACTATACAGTTGCTACTGAGGGTAAAATTTAAGTTGTCCCTGAACTAAATCCAAGCCAAAGCTACATAATTTCCTACCCAGCCTATATTAAAGCTATTCACACAGTGTTCTTGTTCATCAGCCAGGCTCCCTTTTAGGAACCTGCACAACAACCCAGAGACAGGAAAGAGCAGTCCAGGCAAACTGCTGTCAAACTTGCTGTACTCAGGATATGTCCCAAACACAATGAGGCAAGGGCAGTTTCCGGTGATGACATTCATCTGACCTGCATTGTTAAAGCTAAATGTCACCTGTCCATACCTGAGTCAGGTCCCTCTGGTAAAGGACAGAGAAGGAAGGCACCTATAGAGTGCAAGTCATCTGAATTTAGCCCAGGTAGTTACCTCAGGCTGACAAAAATCACCACCCCATGGACATGGCTTTGCTGACAGTGGGAGGAACAGAGGGTGACTCTAAGACTTATACACCTAATGTCCAAGTGGCTTAGTTGGTACAAAGGAATTCTCTCCCCCTTCCCTGGGTCCATGCAAAGTCAGTATATTTCTGGACTGAGTTTACAGTCACCTTGTCTCTTTAACCACCATTCCCACATACTGTGCAGTGCACATGGCCAAAATCAAACCACCCACAGTGCAAGAGTGTGTTTGGGTACCTCCTAAGCACTCAGAGCTCTACAGATCCTGCTTACCCCCTTGCCCATGTTCCAAAGGACTGCAGCATCTTCTCCCATATATCTGAGATCACACAAAGCTCACACCTCATTCCCAAACTTAGAACTTACCTTAGAAGGTAGCAGTGAGAAAGGAGACCTAATGTCACTGACCTTCAGTGAGACTTGGGCTCAGGAAATCCCCTGTTCACTTCTGGGACTATAGATTAGACTACCCCCAGTGGAAGTTTTGGATGCCAGTGGAATCCCTGTATGCTGCTGCAGCCCTGTCAAGGAGATGGTGTGGCAGATCAGCACAGCCATTAGAAAGCATCCAAAGGAGGGCAGCAAAGGTGGTGAAGGGCCTTGAGGGGACAACGTATGAGGAGCGGCTGAGGTCACTTATCTGTTCAGCCTGGAGAAGAAGAGACTGAGGGGAAACCTCATTGCAGTTATAACTTCCTCATGAGGGGAAGAGGAGGGGCAGGCACTGATCTCTTCTCTGTGGTGACCAGTGACAGTACCCAAGGGAATGGCCTGAAGTTGTGTCAGGGGAGGTTTAGGTTGGATATTAGAGAAAGGGTTTTCACCCAGATGATGATAGGACACTGGAACAGGCTCCCCAGGGAAGCATCAAGCCTGACAGAGTTCAAGAAGTGTTTGGATTATACTCTCACACATATAGTGTGACTCTTGGGGATGGTCCTGTGCAGGGCTAAGGGCTGAGACTCAATGATCCTTGTGGGTCCCTTCCAACTCAGCATATTCTGTGATTCTGTGAGTTCAGATGTACCTGCTCTCACATGGGTTGCTGCATGTGCTGTTTAAATAGATTACCTGTTGACAAGCTAAAAATAAAGTTGCCGTTAGAGCATCATAATGTGTGACATTCCACAGGCTGAAGCAGAGCTGTATTTTCTCCACCTCAACCTAAATGTCCTTTGAGTAGAGGAGTTGCTTTGTCTGCTAACCACTCAAGGAGGAGCTTGTTTCTCCATCTTGCCTATCTTGCAACTTTTAAGCTCCTGCCTGAAAGAATTACTCATTTGTTCGTGCCAGACTGTCATCTCTTTGAAAGCAGCACCACGAGATCTTAACAGACTGGATGTACATGGCTGTTAAATTTATTAGTTAAGAAAAACAGCAAATGACAAGTGAATAAAGCACTCTTTGGGACGTTTGGACTACGGATTTCGTATAAATCAATAGCAAGGGCTATAAAATGTCAGAAAATACCAAATGAGGAGAAAGGAATCAATAGATACCTTCTGAATTAAATGAGTGATGAATATTCTTTACCAACAAAAATAAATTAAACTCAAAACCCACTACATTAAAGCGATATCCAGCCTCTTACTTGAAATCCCAAAGGAAGGCAATTCAGGGTTAAGGTTGGAAACTCTGTCCTTAAACAGCACGACTGAGGAAGATGAGGACAGAAATGAGTAGCAGGAAGAGAACAACTACATTGCTTTCACACAAGTTATGAATGAAATACTAAATCAAAAGCGTTCCTCTTTATCCTGAATTCTGTTCATTTTTCTGGGCTTGAGTCAAGAAGACAGTGGCCATCTTACTATAACGTGCTTGCACTGTGCTCTGACTCTGATTTCGATACCCTATTTCCTATATCGATACAATATTACAGTAATATAATAGAAATACTAAAATCAGGAATGGTTAAAAATATACTAAATCCCTTATCACCCACTGAGGATGCATTCTGTGTGTTCCAGCAGTCTTTCTACCTCCTCATTAGGACCCTTGTTGGGGTAGTGTCCTGCACAGTTCAATGAGTTTGTAGATATTTTGCCTTTGCAGTTCCCAACTTCTGCAGCATGTTCTGGATCCCAGCTTCTGTATCATGCTATGTATCAGACACTCAACAGAAACACTGCTGTATACTCACAATAGCAGAAGAGAGGACAGAAGGCTTGGGATCCCGCTTAAAGTTTTGTCACAGCTGTGGGTCTGCCTTTAATGCAGCATGGTATTTCATCAAGGTACATATTTCTGCTCTTAACAGGCCCCAGTTTACAAAAATCCAGTGTCACACGCAGTCACATATAAATCATGACCTGCCATAAATACATTATCTTTTTCTTTTAATAATGAAAATAGTCCATACATGCTAGGATGCATGCAGAAGGAATCTGAGATCACATTTAAGGGAAATATACTTACACACGTCTTCCAACTGCCTGTTAAAGACTACACAGTACTCCTCATTCCACTTTGCAGAAGTAGGTCAAAGAAGAGCAATGAAAATAAAACACAGAAAATCTCTCCTATCAAATGTGAAAAGAAAGGGTTCATTTTTTCCATTTAATTTAAAGAAGAAAAATTATCATCACAGGAAATAACACAAGTTTCTAGAGAAGAGAATGGTAAAAAGGAAGTGGGTCCATTCTTTCTGACTCTCAAAAGAAGGCAAGGACATACAACAAAAGCCAGAGATGGAAGATTCAAACCAACAAATTCAAGTGTTTTTTGTGAAATATGTAATTACAGTGGAAATCAGTACTGAAAGAAGTGCCTGAGGGAAAGAATGTATCAACTTCCTACAAGTGTTAGTGAAACTGTAAGTAAGCAATCCAAACTTAATGTAGATACTACTAACAAAGATATGTGCTTCCCAGTATGAGCCAGCCTGGGAAGCTGAAGGTCACTTCAAACACAGCACAGGACTGACATGTCTGACCACCCTGATGCTCACCCAACACTTCTCCACCCCTGGCTGAAAAGAGCTGGTGCCAGCCACTTTGAGGAACCAGGCTCCCTTCACTCTAGATGCACTAGAGAGCTAAAGAGGTGTAGCAATTCCCATGGCCTTACAGATCAGCATTGGATCCTGTTCCTTTACCTGGGTAGGCAGCTGTTGGCCTTAATGTGGGCTGTATTGGAGATGTCTGCTCAGGGTCAGGGCATTCTCTGGGTTGACAACAGTTAAAGCTTTATTGCATTTATAATCCTCAGTACATAAGAGACTGAGAGGTAAACATCAGAAATTAATCCCATTCCTCTGTACCTTTCTCACCTAAACATCCATTTATTATCTGCCACTTAAATCTTTCCAATGTGCAAGCAAGACATCCCAAAATCTCAGGTACAGTCAAAAGAAGCTGAATGTGGGTCCATTCAATTGCCTTCAAGTTCACGATCCTCCTCTGGCATGACTTGGAGGGCCCCCATTAGGAACACCAGAGCTAATGGAATCAACTCTCCTACTCCAGAGAGCAGAAGGTAACATTTTCAATTTCTGGAGAGAGGAACCCTTCATCATCAGAGAGGAACAGGAGCATGTGCCATATATCACACTGCAGTGGACTGTGGGAGATTTGCCCTTCTTTGCGTGGGCAGGATGGATCAAACCGAAGATGCTGCCTCATTTCTCAGTAAACCAGAACCAGTACAGGGAATACAAAAGAGGATGCTGGCACCTACTGCTACATTGAGAACGCTTATCAGCATTTCTCACAGGATTTTAGCAAAGCAGATTTGTCATCAAGATTTAGGAGAGGCTGACCAAATGCAGGAGCACTCCACTCCCCACGCCTGCCATCCTAGCACAGCCACGGATTCCAGCTAATGCAGCAAAATGGCCTTAAGTTCACTCTGCCCTTTCCCGACCTCTTTAAGGAGATCTGTTCTGCCACTGATAGCGTTTCTGGACAATGTTAATACTTCCCATTGCATGGGGTTTGCATGCCAAGGTTTTGGTAGTGGGGAGGCTCTAGGGGTGGCTGCTCTGAAAAGCTGCCAGAAGCTTCCCCCATATCTGACAAAGCCAGTGCCAGCCAGCTCCAGGACAAACTCATAGCTTCCCAAAGCTGAGACCATGAACGATGGTGGTAGCACCTTTGGGTTAACACAGTTAAGAAGGGGTAAAAACTGCTGTGTAACAGCAGTCAGAGAGAGAAACTGTGAGAGGAACAGCCCTGCAAACACCAAGGTCAGTGAAGAAGGAGCAGGAGGAGGTGCTCTAGACACCACAGCACAGATTCCCCTGCAGCCCATGCTTAAGACCATGGTGAAGCAGCTATGCCCCTAAAGCCCATGGAAGTCCAAAGGGGTACAGAGATCCACCTGCAGCCCATGGAGGACCCCACATCAGAGCAGGTAGATGCACCCAAAGGAGTCTGTGACCCTGTGCAAAGCCCACACTGGAGCAGACTCCCGGCAGGACCTGTGAACAATGGAGAGTGTAGCTCACATTGGAGCAGGTTTGCTGGCAAGATTGGGAACCCCATGGGGGACCCACACTGGAGTAACCTGTTCCAGGGTACAGAAGGACTGTACCCTGTGGAATGCACCCACACTAGAGCAGTATGTGAAGAACTGCAGGCCAGAACTTGAAGAAGCTCATGGAGGACTGTGTCCCATGGGAGGGACCGCATGCTGGAGCAGGGGAAAAGAGGAAGAACCGGCAAAGAGTGATGAACTGACCACAGTCCCTCCTCCCCATCTCCGTGAGCCACTGAGGAAAGGAGAGTTATATTTTCTCACCCCAGCCCAGCTGAGGAGGGGGTGATAGAGGAGTTTAGTGGGCACCTGGCACCTAGCCAACCCACCAAGGTTATAGCTGGCTTCACACACTTGCTCTGTTAATCCCTTGTGACGCTTATACCAATGCTGGACATAAACTAGACCAAATCCTTTGCTGAATCGTCCTTACTCATCCTAAAGCACCTAGAGGGAGACTTTTTGCAGATGATCCCTTAACAGCTCGAATCAGAGACCTATTTTGCTAAAGCCCTACCTGTTGTTTGTTATTGTAATAAGCCTTCTCAGTGGAAGACGAACTGAAAGCATGCCAGCTCGCTGGTGCTGCTTGCTATTTCAGGCAGTGTCACGAGCCATACAGTCTGCTGGTATTTGTGCTTCAGTTTCACTGCATGACTCCAACCATTCAGGATCTTTATGAAAGTAATACATTCCAACCTAATCTACAACTAAATTAATGTCAGAAGTAAGACAGTGCCCCGAGTGATCAATAAGTGCATTTTTCCCTATAGAAATATTAGAAGCAACTCACATCAATAAGCCTCAAATTTATGGGGCAATTCAGTTCTTCCATTTACAGCTTGAATAACTGGCCTTTGTATAAGATATTACATTACTAAATAACATGTGCTAAAAGGAGTTTCTATGTAGCAATCTCTGACCTGCAGCAGCCACAGATTTTAGGGGCCATCAGCAGATGTAGTGAGGGACTCAAGATGTCCACCTCAACCAAGCCCCTTTGAAAACCAGCACAAAATTATTTCTGAGTGCATTAGAGGCAACTAAATCCATTATACTCTGACCCACTTCTGGATTTAAATGAAGAGTGCTGATACTGGGACCTTCGGAAGACAAATGAATGACACTGACTTTGATCTTGCAACCATCTCTATAGTCATCTTTAAAATTATATATCAAAAACTATCTTCTTGAATATTATTGTTCTTATCAACAGAGTCATATAAAACTAATTTACAAACAGAATGGTGTCTGTAAGAAAAGAATAATCCTTCACTAGAAGGACTAACATGCCTCTCTCGTTTCTAATTTTTATAATTCCATACAAATTAGAAGACCTCAGCACACGGATCTGCTTAGCTACAAGGAAAAGACTACAGGAAAACCCTTTTTTTTTTCCCCATGATACAATTTTAGGTCATACAGCTACTGAAAATAGAGAAAATAAGCTGAAAATGCTATGGCAAACCATTCATTAACAAAAAAAAGCCAACCCAACTCTTTCTTATGAAGTCACTGCTCACTCGTGCCAAGCTAACAAGTAAACTACCTGGATTTAACAACTAAATAATTATTGGTCATGGTGAAGAGCAGCACAGGTTTCTGTGCCTGGTGCTCAGTGGAAGGTTACCAGTGGCTGTTCTTCATTTCCTATTTATAAAAGGGCAATGACTGCCGTGCCGTGTTCAAGGCAGAGCCTTGTCTTTCACACATTCTATTCTTCTCTGTGATTTATTAAGCTGCTTTTATTTAGGCATTCTAATAAAAAGCAGGCATTCCTGCAAACTAATAATCTTCAGTTTCTCCACCCGATCAATGCCGATGTGGTGGAGAACTTCCAAGTGTCTTCAGATTAATTTCTCACATATCATCACGGACGCTTGAGCAACAAATAGCCTGCTCTATTCCTGATAATAGAAGATTAGTAACACTAACAACATACAGAACAGACAAAGGGAAAATGGTATAAATCTTTCAAGTAATATATTGCGTCAAATCTTGAGGCAGGTTTCCTAGTGACAGGTGCAAGTTCTTACAGCCTTTGTGTATTGCTGTAGGAGACACCCTCATTTTGTGAGAAGTGAAGAGAACAAAAATCAAATTCTTTGTCATTTTCTTCTCATGTCCTCTTTAGAGTGGAACTGGAATGAAATTTGCCTGCTTTTCTTTCCGAAGTAGGCCTCCGTGCAAGTAGTGCCAGTACATCTCCATGTGACGCCAGCCCTCAATGTGATGACTATTATGGAAGTGTCACAGTCTGCCAGGGATTTGGCTGCACTTGAAAATTACTGCTTTTTTACTTATTTGAGGATGCAAATGCCCCAAAAACAAATGCAAAAGGAATCCTGACTTGTCCCTTTTCCTTCAAATCCAGCTAGCAGTGCAAGCACTCTGACTGGCCTATGTGGTTTCTTTGCTCCCCCCTTTCACAGTAATACATATAAAAACAAGTGGCCATAACAGAAGCGTTCTTCTTAATCACATAAAGCTTTCCTAGGCTCATCACATGTTTAGAGTCTTCTGTCTTTAGCATGTCCTACTCTTATATTGTAATGCTGTTAAGAACTATTATTAAGAACTATTGCAAGTTTTAAAGCAATAATTTTAATGATAGAAGGGCAGACTAACATTCCCCATGTCAGTGAAGTTACCAGTATCATCCTAAATGGCAGAGGACAAAAATTCTGAAGTCAAAACTACAATACCCACATGGAATTGAGTAAGATTACTTTGATTTCTTAATATGCCTAAATCAGATGTGCTGCTTACTTACAGCTAGAGGTAACACTGAGGTATTTGCCCTCTGGTCCTCCTCCACAGCCATCAGATCTCCTCTTTCACCTTGCAAATGGACGTCACTACCAGTAACTGTCTTCTGCCTTAGGCATCAGGGGTGGCTCAGATCCCTGGCCTCACACAGAGCTTGGCTCTGTGAACATACTTACAGATAGGAACCCCTTATGCTGAAAATGTTTTCAGGACTGTGCCTGGATTTGTTATATAGCATTAATGCCAGCTCTTTCTAACTTGCCTGTGCATCTTCTGGACATGGTCACCATGCTGTGTGGCTTCAGGAGTGCTGGGAATCCATCAGAACAAGGGTGTGAATGTAAGCACATCCCAAATGTGTGGCAGCAGTGTCTTTAGTAAGGCTTCTTCATTTTGTTTTGTCACAGAAGAGGCAGCGCTAGTGAATCTATATGGTAAACCAGAGCACACAGAAGGCTGGCAAAGGTGAAAAGATTAAGTATTTGTCATCATCACTGCAACATGGAGAATGTGTGCAGGGTATGGATGGAGGAGGGAGGAGGAGACCTTGTCATAGACTCCTCTTCACACAGCATAAGATAGCTGCATTTCAGATGGATGAAAAAGGACTGACATTGTTTATTAGACATGTTCCACAGTGCCACGTTCCTCAGACCCACAACTTTAATTCCCTAAGGTGTCAGTACAGCATCATCTGCCTTGTTCTTCTTCATCTATGTGAATCTGAGCAGAAAGACGTTCCTGAAAAAAGCCAGGGGATATTCAATAATTCCTCAGTTTTACCTACTCTTCTCATTTCTTTCTTTATTTAAAATACTCTTTTTGTTTTGTTGGAGTGAATTCCACTTGTCCTTACCTTCTAGGCCTGTCCTCTTTTTTTTTTTTTTTTTACTTTTTCCTGCAAAGGCATCAGACTCACAGCAAGAACACAGAGTGAGCTGGGATCACACACACGTGCATGCTGACAGCAGTGGCCTCATTTTGATAAGTAGCCCTTTCTGATGGTGCTCCAGGAAGGACACATCAGCTGTACCTGGGTCCTTGGCACAATGACAGTATCAGACGTAACCAACCCCTTCCTATGCCCTAATGCAAACATCCTCTGCTACTGACCACTACTAACCTGCTGAACCATTCCCCCAAGTCCATCTTCACAGTTTCTTTTACTTCTTCCTGAGTTCCTTACAGCCTCCTCACGTTTCTTTATCCCCATGGCAAGATATCCTCCCTCCCTCATCTTCTCCCCAAAACCTTTTAAAAGGAGAAAACTAACAGAAAAAGAAGGTAGTTTTGATCTACTTTCTAAAAATCATCACTTTATTTATTTTGCCTGCATGCTTTCCTGCCACCCCCTCCCAATCTGCCTTTTCTGTTTAAATAGAACAGTTTTTAGCAGAGACTACTTATGACTTCCCATCACTGTGGGGAATAATTCATTAGGGTCATCACTTCAGATGTAGTTTGTAGGTGCTGCAGTAACATGATACCATGTCCACTACAACCACATGGAAAAGATAAAAAGGCACAACTACAGTGACTGGGTGGAGAAAGGATAAGAAAAAGGGATAGCATCTACTTCAAGTACTAGGTCTTTATAAATCCTTTGAAAGTAAGGATCTGGCCCACAGAAAAGCCCCAGCATTAGTCATCTGTCAACTGATAAATAACTATGCTTATAATAATTATGTGACTATCATAAAGTCATCCCTTTACAGCACCTAAGGGGCTCTAAGGAATGCTAAGGTGGCATAGTGGGGAAAAAGAAAAAAACCAACAAGGAGAGCAGGTGTGCAGTATTTTGGGGTTCACTGAACTGATCCAGCCTTGGTGATAAGCTGGTGCATATTCCCAACCTCTACCACAAGCCACGTTCATAAACGCTACGGATGCCAACACGGATGCCGCACAGGAGTGGCTGTACGAAGGACTATTAGTAGAAAAATAGATGTTTTATTATTGAAGAGCCCTGCAGGTACTCACATTATAACAACAGGCTGAGCACAGGGAGCCTGAATACCCACAGCCATCAGTGCAGCTGTGTGCAGCGTTAGCAGTAAGTGGATTTGGCGTAAGAAGTCAAAACAATGTGCGTGGTGAGCAGGTACAGCGGCTGTCAGGAGGCAGCCCGGTGAAGCACCACCGTAAGGAAATTTGTCAGCTGTGCAGCAGCGGTGACAGTGACCAGCAGCAGGAGGGAGCAGACGAGAAGGAGAACTAACTGCTGGCATCTGGTTTGTGCTGGCGGCACGGGGCTGGCGGGAGGGCTGCAGGTACAGGGCCATTTATTCTGGGGTCGCTCAAATCTCTGGGACTAAACGGCAGCAGCCCCAGCCTGGGGAAGGATACTGCCCACACAGAGTGACTTTCTCCCAAGATTGACAATTCAGGGACTCTCCTTTTATTCTCATTTACTTGCAAATAATGGTTTCCTTGTACGCCTACCAAACAATATTTACGCAGGACTGGATATATAGCCCTCATTAGAGCAAATGCTACTACCTAAATAGGGCTATTTGTGACTCGGCACCTCGAGTTTCACTCATCCCTGGTTTGAAGTGCACTAAAAGCACATTATTACTGCTTAAGATGCAAACTACTATGCTGAAAAATATCACTTTTTACCTTCAGTGAAAGAAGTTAAAAATTAATGGCTAGTTGAAACTAAGGTGAACAGTAAACAGAAACTCCTTGTGACCATGTGCAAGCTATTCCCAATCTATAATGAGGTTATACTTACTACTTAGATTAATTACTCTTTTCCTTCTATCTTAATTTATTTTATGCTTTAGGAAACCAACATGTCCACTAACCACACTGTATGTGATAAAGAAACACAATAAAAGCAATTTCTCTCCTACCCCCCAAAAAACCCATTCTCAGTAATGCACTTTTGAATCCAGCATACCTTCTCCTAATGAGGTTTCAGCATGCCATAAATAACACTAATGAGACTTTGTCTTGCCAATGTAATATATTTCCTTAATATAGCTTTAGATTTTCTTATGTTGCATGGAAAACTAACAGTCGTGGAAAGAAATGTCCTCCAATAGCACATTAAAACCAAAAGTACAATTAAATATAAATGAATTCAGTAATCTAATTGCACTATTGTCATTTTTAAAAATTCAGAAGAAAAGTAATGGTGTAATTTTTTCTATTGGTAAATAATAAAAGTGCTGAGAGAATCAGATAATATTTAAATAAACATTATTGTGACTATATGTGATACAAAGATACCTTTTATTGCCAGGTAAATTCTGTGTGTGCTAATGAAGGGAGAGTTCAAAGCATGTACCTTTGTAAGCTGAGGGACCAGTCTCATGCAAGCAGTCCCAGGTAAATGATGTAAGATTTGACTCTGCTTTTACAGAGGTAATACTCTAAGTGCCTATTTCCAGCCTCAGAAAGCAGATACTTTAAATATCATCTGCAAAATGCAGCCTGCTAAGCAGAGGTTTACAGTGAAACAATCTCTCAGGTTGACAAACAGTATATATTTATGCCATCTGCAGCTCCCATCATTCTACAAGCAGGCCAACATTATCTGGGTGGATGTTTTTCCTCTAAAAATAAGAGCTGATGCTTCTTTGCCCCTAAAAAAACAAAAACAAAAAAAACCCCATAACACAAAATGTATTTCTGCAGAAAAATTAAATTTTTATTTGGGGCAGTATAAATTTGAAGCCTATTCTGTTTTCAAAGATATTGATATGTCATGCCTATCACCTCTGCCACCTGTTTTCCCTCAGAAAGCAATGTAAGACTCAGGCAAAACTTCAGGGGGTGCATGGCGAGGGTTTTACCATTGATTTTCATGAAAATGGGTTAACTAATAACTCTTTTTTAGGATTCTTCCTTTAATGGTTAAAGTCAGTAAATGTCTTGGACTAGGCTGGGCAACGATGCAGTGATAGATGAAAGGGTAGCAACTCTGCCACAGAAACTAAATTAGAGTAAAGATGTTGTTGCTGATGGTGATACAGGCAAAAGCAGTTATGAGTATAAAAATGGAAATAATCAAATCCTAAGTGGAAGCAAAACTCCATTTCCGTAGTTCCTTCAAGTCAGAAGAACAAGATGATCACATCTTACAACTTCTGAAAGAACTGGCACACCAAATTATAGGCTGGGCATCTGAACAAATGATTAAACCAGGATGGAACTTTATGGCTAAAGATTAGCTGATAAAATTACTTACATACTTCAGAAAGGGGAAAAGTGATTCATGCAAACATGAGCCTATTTATCTCATCTTACAACATAGGAGGCTTTAGAACAACTCTTCCATGAGGGAATACCTAAAAGAGGTGTAAACAAATGGCATGAAAATCAAAGTGGATTTATCAAGAGCAGACTATACCAAACGAATAGCTTCCTTTGGTATGATTAACTTTCAATAGTGACCTTATCTCTCTGGACTCCAGCAAAGTATCTATTATCTACATGGGAAATCCTTAAAATGGAGATGAGTTTAAGAGAATAACTATAAGGGAAGGAAAAGATTGATCAAAGGGAAGGGTAAGAAGATTCATACATGGCTCTGGTGAGACCTTTTCTGGAAGCCTGAGCACAGCTCCAACTGCTGGTTCCTGAGAGGGGAATAAACCTCAGCGGGTGCAGAAAAGGAATGTTAGAAGGTTAATATATAGAAAATAACTGTAGTAGAAATAGTCAAGTATTAATCTGTAAACAGGAAAGCTTGTTAGCTTCAGAATGCAGCATTCTAGAATGGATTTCCAACAAAAACAACTTAGCTCAAAATGGTTTTAATAATACATTTTGAGCAGCATTATGGAAGAACTATGGAAGAAATTATATGAAGACAGATTAGAAATAGTTGTGTACTGGATTTAACATTCATCTCTGTGTTTCCGTTTCCATGTGGACAAATGACTATCACCTATATCCTCTTTTGTACAAACTCTGCACTTTTCTCAAAGTAATGGAATTTTCCTAAGTTAGACTGAGACACATTTAATGTGTGCTGATTCTTCTTTATACTCGAGAGAATTTTTCTGCTTCTTTTCTAGCTAAATCTGCTTTTTTTCCCAGCTAAATCTGTTGATCTAATAAAAGAATATTAATCCTCCACACAAATATTTCCTCATTTCTTGGCTTTTCCCAGTTTACCGAAAGTTAAACAACAAAAAGCCAACTGTTAATGGCACACCTATGTGTGAAACCCCCCCCAAACTCTTGCTTTTTGCACGTCTCCTCAAAATTCAGGAAGTTTTATGAAATCACAACACAATGTCGAGACCTCAAGCCCTGAGGGCTTTGTGCTATATTTCTTTCTCAACTTCTCTTAGTGCCCGGGCTCAGACTACACAGTTATAAACCAACAGTCTTGCCAGATAAGTGTCCAAGTCCCACATGTTTTTTCTGAAGAAGGAAAATGACTCCTGACAAAACCAGGTCTTTGTGAACGCTTGCTCAACATCACATTTCAGTTCTACAGATAGAGGCAAGAGTCAGGCTATTAGAAAAAAATTGCAAAACATGGGTCAAAATAAAGCCATGTTTTTTGTAAAATAACTTCCCCCCCCCAAAAAAAAAAAAAAAAAAAAATTAGACCTTCAGCAGACAAAGCTATACAAATTTTATTAACCACATTTTTTCAAGACTCCACAGCCTGATGCCTGTGGGTGCTTCTAGCATAGGAAGGAGGATTTTGTGATCATCAAGTCATAGTAAAATGATAAATTTAAGATGTAAGATCAAATAGCAACCTATGAAATCAAGTTTGAGGGAGAAGCAAACTCTAAGGGCAGCTCACAGAAATGACAAAGGGAACAGGGCTGATCAATTAGGATTTCGACTCTAGGTCTAGATAGATAGAGAGATCATTCCCCCATGTCCCTTTCTGGCAGGTAATATTAGCAGAAGTGATGTCAAATATTGTCATTTCATATCCAGACAATTGGTATTACTACCTCATTCTCAAAGTATCATCTTGGAGAGGCATGCCTAGACATGCACTGGGCCACAAATCTGACAGGACATCTCTGAACTTTCCTGCTTAGAGATGCAGCTGCACTTTGTCAAAATATTTTGACTCAGTTCCAGTTAGAATCTGACTCAGGATAATGGTCCTTCTATTCCTCCGAGGTTATTTATGATCCATATCTTTTTTTCCCCCCACAAGACATTGTCTATGGGTTATTTTTTATTTTTGCATTACTGCTGTCTTTCAAAGACCCAGTAACTGCTGAAAAAAGATTAATGAACCAGTTTACTGCTCAGTTTGCTAGAACTGGGTTGCTACTGCTTAGCTATGGCCAGACTCAGGGCACCCCAATAACGACAGCAGCCTGGAAGAAATTACCCTCCACACAGGATACAGGCATTTAACAAGAAGTCAATGACAGAAACTAGACAGTTTTATTTTCCTTTTACGCATACAGCTTATTTTTATGCAAGGGCTATGCTGGTATAAAATGCCCATGAGGGATCCCCTTAGCCTGGGGCTCTACACAGCTAAAATTCTTATGCCAGTCTACAAGGTTCTGAGAGCAAAGGGGCACTGAAGATCACAAAAAAACAGAATAAGTGCTGTGTTCCACTGGGTTAATGCTTACAACAGTCAAACCACTCTAAAGTGAAAAGGTCCTCTTCACACTTTTAAGACTACCTGATTCTTCAGTTGTTCTCGCATGACTGCCTTGGTAAGTTCAAACTAAGCCAGCTTCAACACCACGCTGCTCCAGCAGTACAAGCTGAAGACCAAAGAGCAGACCAACACACACAACCCAACATCCACAGCACCTTGGGCTTTCCACCCTGTCTAGGCCACGGCTTTCTGTTAAACCTGCACCTCCCAGGTCAAGTGCCTTGGAGTTTGACCTGTCTTGGACGCTGACCCAGGACATACCACATATATAAAAACTGACAAAAATCTTTGTTTTCAATTCAGAGGTTGATGCTGCTTCAGCAACTACTGACAAATATGAGGTAGGTAATAACAGAACTCTGCCCCTACAAACACACTCTTTCATGTGGCAGACTAAACGCAAGTCCTGCCATCATAATATTTTCACTCATTTCTGTTTCCTAACATGCCAGGAGTACTGCCTCCTAACATGGAAAATACCCATTTGGTATGCAAATTTCCAAGATGAACAAGAAAGTCATCCTTGTTCTGCTCTTGCTAGAAGAAATCTCTCTTGTGGCAGCAGTGATGACCTATCAGGAGCGTAACCTTCTACAGTCAATGGGTGTCTGTCAGATATTCATTTATGGAGGATTTCATTGCATACTGTCTTAACTTAAACAGATGCATAGAGTAAATATTTTAATTTAACTGCCATAAAATCTTTCAGGGTGGTTTTAGTTTAATAACAGGATCATTAGATAATACTTTCTTCAGTAAAGATTATGGTAGATTTATTTCTGTGGTAGTATTTGTGAACACGCCATCCTTGTATTTTTGACCACCAGATATTCCTTTCCCTGATGGAAAAAAAAAAAACCTGTTACAAAATGTTTTATGAACTGAGAAGTTCACCACACACCTTAGCTCATCACTGTAATATCTCCAATACAAATAAGACATTATCTGTGACACTGAACTTAATGTATAGACAAATGTGATAACATACTATGTTTCTCGTGCCAGACTCTGGGTAAATTTAGGAGGAGTCCTGCGGATTCACTGAAGAAAGAACAGACAGTGCTGCGCTTCCGGAATTTTAACAACAGCTTTATTCTTCTGCTTTTGCACTCAACCGTCTGTTATTTCAGACAAACATGCAGATTTAAAATTACTTAAACCCTTAAAACAAAATGCTTTAGGAAGCTGAAGGAGAAACAACCATATTGAGAAGAGAAATAACCATATTGAGAGAACTAAATGCTGAGAAGAGCAGCTCCAGAGTGCAGAACTGAGCTTGGGCTGGTCATCGGTCACCACACAATGCAAACACCATCTGAGCAAAGGAAACTGTTTGAATCCAAACAAACTTAAGGGAAATCTTGTGAGAATGTTCTTGTGATATTGCTTATATTAATTTGCTTTGGAAATACCACAAATAAGTCTCTTTCAAGGTACTCAGCAATCCCAGGCAACAACAGAGATCCTGACAAATAAAGATACGTGGGTAAAAAGGGAACAAAACCAGGTATTTTAGAACTTTGCAAAAAAAGTACAGAAAGGTCCTAGCAGTTTCATATAAGCATAATATATATATATCCCATCAAACTGACAGGAGGATTTTCAAGAATCAGCCCAGTTTTTGAGCCACATCTGGTATTCACATCTTTAAGAAAATTTAAATCAGTGCATCTCCAGTATTTCTGTTAGGTGTGCTTGAGACACATTGCAAACATGCCCTTATCTGAATGTGAAATGCCTGTTATCCAGTAGACAACATGTATTTTATCATGTTGGATCAGAGCCTGCTCTGTGAAGTTGAACCCCCATTTTGTAAGAGCACATTTCTGCTTGCTACAGATAACAAGAGAGAAATCATGAATTCTGTTTTTTCCTGTGCTCTGGCAAGTAGCTCCATTGCCTCTTAAAGGTTCTCCACACAGAAACCAAGAGGCAGGTCTAATGTTTGGGATTTTTCTTATCAAGGGCAAAAGAAGCTGGAAAAATTGTAGAAGAGAATCAGGTTGTGGGACAAGAAAGACTTCTAACCAGAGGCCATTAACCCTCTCAAGGAAAGAAAAGAAAGTCATGGGTCCAACGCAGGGGTTAGCTCGTGTCTTTTAGGATCCTGTACCACTTGAACGCACTGATAAGAAATTTCTTGGCTAAATGTATTTTCCTCTTCTTTTTGCTCATGTTGTCCTTGAAGGGAACCATTGCTCCGCAGCTGAAGCAGGCAGAGCTAGGGATGGGGCTCTGGACACCCAGATTACAAGAGTTCTTTTGTTTAGTAAGGGGACTAGCAATCACAGTCTAGGACACACCCAAGAGAGCTTCTGCTAGACACAATGACAAAAAAGCACTGAGAACGGAAAACTTATTAAAACTTCCTTCCTGCAATTACTTGATGCAAATTCTTTATGCTCCTACCCTCAAAGTAGGAAATCCATCCTCTGGTTTTACTGAACCATTAAATTTTCCTTTGTACTTGATGACACCAAAATTCTTTAGTCCTTCGTGACAACAGTTGGTATCTTAACAGGGAAGAACTTCCAGATTTCTGAATAGTCATCTGTTCAATGCCCATCAATCAGCTACACATCCACAGGGCTCTAAAACTAACATTTTACAAATTCCAGTTATTAGTACTTGCATTTAGCTTCAGTGTACTCAGAAATAATTAATCTTTTCAACAACACTTTGATTTAAGCATGTTGTATTATTCACCCTATTTTGCAGGCTGGAAATGAAAATGCCATAGTCTCCAAGGACGCCACAGGCAAAGCTGGGGATGAAGCCTGAGTAGCTACTCCTCACCCACCCACCATCTCACTTTTAAAAAACAGGAAAATCTGACTGCCCACTCACTTGAATCTTAAGTTTTGCACCCATCCTGCAAACGACCATATATTATGCAGAGCAGGCAAGAACTGAGCTCCGGACTTTTAATTTTCCTCCATCTAGGGACCAGTCCTGCTTTTCTGCAATCTCAATGCAAATCAGAAGTGTATCCATTGCAGTCATTAGCATTGCATCAGTCAAATCACCACCAGCAATATCAAAACTGCAAATTTTATTCTAATAATGAGGAAACACAAGCATTTTAGAATGGGGCTATTGTTGTATGTGGACAACCAGAGGAAGGCTTCCATGGATTTTTAGTGGAGAAATGTGATCATCACTTATCACTGCCAGAATCAGCCCTTTTCTTAAAAAAAAAAAAAAAAATTAAAAAAAATCTAAGGGTTTAGAAATACAATCAATTCAAATTAGTATTGATTTCTAAATAACGTAGAATTAAGTTAGACATTTACAAACTGTAAATCACTGTTATTTAGTAAGAATCAGCACCATCTGTCACATGGCAATAGACAGAAAGGTTGATAGATTGAAGATGAAGAAATGTGCCTCCAGAAAGTTGAGTATGGCACTGCCAGTGAACCCAAGTTCATGTCTTACATTTGAAGGAAAAGGATAGGAGAAGAAAGTGAGGTCTAAGCCAAAACAGACTGCTTTTCATAGTCTTCTCTAAGCAAAATCAGAACTATACAAAAAACCAAATGGAAAATCCAGACAAACTCCCAAGAGGTCAGGCAAAGTACTGTGGATTTACTTCAGCTTAATTGAGACCAAAATTTAGGATCATCCCTGTGATGCATTAATACAGGAGTCCCAAGGGAGATGCAGGGAACAGTATCTGATGAGGAAATAGTGGTATAAATTGGCACACTCTATAGGGTTACGCAACCTGCCTGTTAGTAAATCAAAAGTTAAACACAGATCACTAACTCTGAGACATTTATTTTCAAGACAATGATGTCTCACATATTCAGAGAAAGCCTCTTACCATGCCTAAATCTAGAGGACTGCAATTATTTCCATTGTTACTCTTTTTATGTGTCTCTGTGATGTCTGCTTTCCAAAGCTAGTTTCACTTCCTTTTAAAAATTTATGTTAAGAAATACCACTCAAGGCAGCTCTTGTGAAATCATATCATCCTGTACAAAGCTTTGGCCAAACACTGGGGAGGATTTAAGGTTCCTCCTGGAACCATCCAAACAGGATATAAAATCCAAGCCACTTCCAAAGTGTCTGCTTTTGTAGAAGAGGAATAAGGAAATGAGCCTTTTGGATGAAACATGCAATTGAGAATGATGAAACAGAGGTTCTGAGCGTTTTATCAGCAGTTAGATAACACAGTACTAGGTGCTATACTCTCCACAGAAAAAGATGCTCAGGATTTATAGTGAACGAGGAAAACTCATTCAAGGCAAGCTTTTCAGGAACACCTGAGGAAGGTATCTCCAGTTTTCAAAACAGATCCAATTTTGGGCTAAAACATGGAGAAAAGCTTTTGCAATCACCTGCATGACAGCTTCTTCTGCCCTAGTCTTCCTACCCCCGAACAAAAGCAGGACACCACTGTATGGCCATCAACACATTTAATTCATTCCTACCTGAAAAGGACCTTGGATGTAGGACATTGGTGAACTACACCATAAACCCTCATAAAGCAAGTGGTAAGTGAAGAAACAGAGCTGCTTATGCATTCGTTTCACTGCTTGGAAACTACTGTTCAGGGACAACAGCCATGTCAAACACATATCTAGAGCTGTTACGAAACTTCGGGAGGCAAAACTGAGCACTCACTGTGGGGATTTACGTATGTCCCAAATTCCAGCTCAGTGACAGTATCTGCAATCCCAGACTGTGTTGCCGATTCTTCCCACTTCATAAACTCCTGTGATACGTATGCATAGATATGTGTGCCTGCATATGAATTACATATACGGCCCTGTGCTCAGTTTATGTACGTAAAAAATGAGCCGAGAACAATTTGCAGGGGACACACAACCCTTCCCCTGCTGCCTGTCACACGGACTCTCACAGACCAAGGAAGCACTAGGGAAACCAGCACAAAATACATTCAGCCTCTGAGCATTTGGCTACTCTCATCTCTTTCTGGAATTAGAGTTATGACCATCTCAAATATCCAGATGAGAGGCCACGGAAAATGTTTTGAAGAAACATAAAGAGTTATCACTACTTACACATTCCAGACTTCTGTTCAGCTGCAAATACATTAATGCAAGCAAGAAAGAAGAGTGTGATGTGGGAAAGGAGGCTGTCTACAATTTATCACTGCTGTGCAGACATGCCCTGAGAAGAGAGCTGTGCTGAAAACCCAAATATAGGAACATCTATATTAGCAGCGGTTATTTCTGATTTGGTCTGAGGGACTTTCCAAACTCAAGGGGCTCACAATGAAGGACTGGCCAGCCATGAAGAGCCTGCAGAAAAGCTGAAAGGACATGTAAATTGCTCTGATATCCCAACAGACTTCTGCTGTTTCAGGGATGCTATTCTAATCCCAAGAAGCAAAGGAGGAGCCCCATTTTGTGCTTTGCTCACTGATGCACCATGTTCCTATTTGGGCTTTATCAAGGGGGTTTTATCTGCCAAAATTACAGCTGATAATTTAATTTAAGAATGATTGCACAGTTGATACAATTGCTTAAAAAAAGCTGAGTCTGAACTGGATCCAATCCTCAGATGGGGAAAATCAGTGCATCAGAGTAGGTTTCAAGCACAGAATGGGTTAAAAGTCATACAAAAATAAAGAGTATATTCTGTATTACATTAGGGCATTAATAAAGAAAGGCATACAAAAATTATAGTTTTCTAAAAGGTCAAAAGACAGCTCTCTGCTCCTTAGAATATATTTTGCACAATATTCAAAAATGATGAATAACTTGGGGAAATAACTCAACCGTAATTTTGCAGTGGTATACTCTTTGATGCCTAAAAAGACTACCTTCAAGCTGGTTGGGAATTAAACATTTAACAGTAAAAAATGAAAAAGCCTGTCAATATTTTCTGATCCAGCTACGTGAACAACAGCTACAGAAATTGGCCCTCTGAAATTGCTGTTTGCTCCCACTATTAACTGTTTCACAGTCATCCTTCAAGCTTTTCTTGTTCACAAGTAATTTAAAGCAGTTTTTCTAAAATCAGGTTCATCTGTCTTGCAATATTCTAACTTTAAATATCTGTATTATATTACATACTTATTATATTACGTATGTATAAAATAAAGCAGGCACGGAAACTAGCAGCTTTTCAAACCATGTCTTTTGCTGTGCGTTCAACTTTGGTCTCCCCTAACTGCTTTACAGGACTTTTCTCCAGCTCTGTGACCGACATATTTTCCCCTATCTAATTTCAGAACCTTTTTCCAACCACGGAGTGTCTCTTCACAGCTGATCACTGGAGCGGCTCCAGCCTACTGCTCCAAGGGCCAACATTCAGCCTTAGAAGTAGAAAGAAGGCAGACGTGCACTTACCACAAGTGAAAAAAAAATTCCAAAAGTAAGCTCTAATCTCACTATCTCCAGTTGTTCCCAGTCTGTGGTTTAATTTACTGCTGGGTTAGCAGGGTGTTCCACAATGCCTCTCATAATTACTTTCTCGAGGCTTTAATTCAACTGCAATTACCCACCGCGGAAGTTAAGAGAATTGGATCTCTGCTAAGATCCAACCAAACCACCCGAGTGAGCAGCTGGCCAGCCCCCAGAGCTGCTTCCCTGGCTAAGGCGAATCCAGACCTTGCTGATCCATGTGGCGAGACTATCTCTTAAGGGACTTTTCTGCCTGACCATCCCAGACACCTCTGAGTGCAAAGAATCTTTTTTGCAAAGAAGGAAATATTTATGTTAGGTTTTAATGTGGACTAAAGAGTTACACTAACAAAGCAACCCGGCAGAGCTCCCTTTCACACCCACAGCTGACCAGCTGGGTTCATGGCTCACAGCTGGCCAAATGATCTAGATAATTAAAGAAGAAAAAAAACCCTCTCTTTGTTGTTTAGGGATTTCAAGTCTGTTTCATCAAGAACATTGTGTCCTTGATCTATCTCTGCTCTTTTTTGATTTTTTTTTTTTTTTTAAACTGCCAGATTTAAAGGCCACTATGACTCTATGGAAACTGCCTATCAACCATCATGGACTATACCTACATAAAACAAATGTCAGGGCAGGAGGCTCTCTAATGAATGCTCAGTAGAGCTCCCTTCGCTCAGAAAAGGCCATATACTGTATAGGGCACATGTTTACAGGCAGCTCCAAAATGCCCACTATGGGATGGGGGGATTAGCAAAGCAGCGAGTGTGCTCTGCTTTCGCATAGCCCATCACTCTGCCCTGCTGCCCTGGTTAACCTTAAGCAGGGATCACTGTGTCCACACTACACCCTCTAATGGGCTTCCCACACCAACATGTGGGGGCCTGGCCATGCAATCAGACCCACCACAGTCTCCACGGATCCTCACAGAATTCAGCAGTGTCAACACCAGTGTCTGCTGAAGCAGCTACTTGTCGGGGAAGGACTGAGAAAGGCAGTGGTACGGATTAATTTATCTCTGCAATCTGCTTTGACTGTCACTTTGCTTAATACCCAGCCCTGTAACAACTTTCAAGACTGGCCCAGGCATCCTGCATTTCAGAAGCATGCAAGCTTATGGCACAAAAACGTATTTACTTCATGATTTAGCAAAACCCTCTTCATGCATTTTGACTGCAGCACTAATGTCCAACAATGTATGTTCTTGGTGACAAACGAAGAACCTGCACACATTAAAGAGAAATGAGTGATTTCAATTACAAGAGTACTGGGGAGGCGGGGGGGGGGGGGGAACTGATTTATTAATTTCAGCGTGGAAAGTGGCTTATAGCATGATGACTTTGCCAGGACAAAATACCCTGTAGCATATCTCCATAGTTAAATAGTGCAGAATTGTCAAGTAATACAGAGCCGCTAACAATGCTGTCACACAGCCGCTGTTTAGTCAGCAGCTGCACCTGTATGACACTCCACACTTCGTGAATGCTTAGGTTCCCAAATGAAATGTGATACCTTGCTAATGTAAAAGACAGCCTAAACCACATTACCCCCCACGCGCATCCTACTGACCTTAAATTCGGTGCCTTTCACGATTAACCTTCTTGCAATTGAAAGATTTACCATAATCCCACTTAGCTATTTTCAAAATGTACAAACTCTGTACGTCGGCACTGTTACTGCAGCTGACTGCACAATTTCTTCCAGTTTTCCGAAGGCAAACAATAGGGCTTCAGACACACTCGGCTTCCATCTCCGCCACTTGACCTCCCTAATTTAGAGCACGAGCCCCCAGTGTGGCAGTGATGCTGTCTTTGTTGAGCTGCTGCTCTGTGATAGCTAATACATGCATACATTACTGCTGACATTTAAAAACATTCCTAACAGTTTGTGTGCGTACATGGTAAACAGATGCTATGGGATTTTTTACCCATTATCAGTCATCTCTGAAGACTGCAGTAAAGTGACAGGTTGTTTGAGACTCTTCGGTCTAACAGTGAGAGATTTATTTTTAATAGAATATTGATATTATGGCACAAAATGCCATTTGGTGTTTACGGTTTTTTCCCTTCTAGAGCTGCAGTTTAGGGGGGGTTTAAGCTTTTTCAAGCCTCTGTTATACCTACTACTCTATTTTTTATGAAAAAAGTTAGAGACTTTTATGAACTCTCTGATTAAAGTACCTCCATCTGAATGTAGATTAAAAGTTCCAACACCTGAGAGCATTAAACCAATGAATATTTATATAGAAAAACAGCAGATGAATGCACTTTAAATCTTCAATGAAAGTCTAGTCCTGGGGTTTATCTTATTTTAGGGCTTACTTTTTATTAAAATGAACTCTTGCATATTTACACTACAGAAATAAATGTTATTTGCAAGCACAATACAGTAAGAATCTTACAAATGGATGGCCTTGGTGAAAAGTAAATGTACTCCTCAAACTAATTTACTTCTTTATCAAGTACATATTTAGGAGGATTTTCATTGTATGCTGCTGACATAGTTTGGTGCAGAGTGGGTGTGTTCATTTTAACCGGTTCTGATTTCACACTCGTGTAAGTCAAGCAGTGTCCGTGGAGTTACCCTGACCACACCAGTGTATGACAGTGCTCTTTTGGCAAGAAGAACCATTACATATGGCTATCCTTGGACTTCAGCATTTTTGTTACACCACATGCCCTTGGATGCTACAGCTACAATCAACTCACAGTGTACCTGTAAGTTGCCATCTGTCCTCCCAGAAGACAACCAAAGTGAGCAAGAAGCAGTCACTGAAACAAGTTTTTCCCAGGAATGGAACAGGACTGCAAGGTCACCCCAAACTCTGTGACCTTCTTTAGCGCTGACTCCACACCTGCCTCATTCAACAACTGTAGTGAAAGACAACATTGCCTCTGACCCAAGTCCCATGGCAAGCCAAAAATGTCTACAGAAGTGGTGTAGTAGTACAAATGAAGGTAAGCAGCGACTCCTGTTCTGCACAGGAAGAATCCTCTACTCTCTTTGCATCCTTCTAACGGCAAAAATCCCACTCATTTACTCAAAGATTTGCTCCTCATTTGAATGGGAAGAAATACATGGTTTCAGGGAGCTGCAGCACAACTGGGAATGAAATCTTGATGCAGCCCAAGTATCTTTCAGCAAACCACTCTTTCTCTTCAGATCTTGTGCTTTGTAAAAAGATTTGTTGCGCTGTCTCCAAACCTATGCTGTTCTATTTTGGTTTTAAATGTAACCTTAGAAATAAATGTTTACAAATCAGCTCATTGTGTCTTTGTTTTGAAGCTTAAAGCCTCACTTTGATTGCTGCCTTTTTGACATTTTGCATAGGAAATATGTTTGCATGTTCACAGCGCTATTGAAACAGCAATTAGATCACCATATTCCAGCTGTTACAAGGTTTTGTAATGCATTTTCCAATAAACATTTTCAAGAAAACAGAACTATTTTAGTATGACGAGCAAATACACTGAGATTTTTTTTGTTCAGCTTTTTTCATCTTATGTTTTTCTGTGTGTCACCATACTTTTTTATGTTCTTTTATTTCACTTTTTTTAATGCCACCTAACTAAAAAGGGTCAGGTTTTCAAAAGCAGTGAGTGGTTGGAGGAGTTCTGATTTGGGGGGCCTGGGAAGCTGAGCCACGGCAATTTTCCAAAAATTGAACTTTTTGTCTTATGCTACCAAGCACTGCAACTGCTTTTAAAAAAAATGCTATTCTTTCTCTAATCTTCTTTAAACAGGAACATCTTTACGATTTCCAGGAACTATCTACTTTCCCATCTCCTGCTCTTCCTCAACAATTTTTCCCCTTCAAACAAGAAAAATACATTTCCTTCCCCCACCTGCTAGCATGAACTGATTTCCAACCATGCAACAGAACACGAACATCACACGCCAAGGCAAACACCACCCAGGCACAAGGGGCAAAAACAGCACTACCTGAGTCTCAGGGGCCAAACGGATCAGACAGAGCCTCAGTTATGAAAACCTTGGTCATCTTCTCTGAGTAACTCAGTTCATGCCAGTCAATCACCAAATTCATGATATACGCCAGGAAGCAGAAGTTGCCTTGGTGGAAGAGAAAGATCTGCAGCCTCTTGCTATATGTTTAGGTTCAGATAACAATTCAGGATTTTTTTTTTCTCCTTACTTGCTGTTTAATCTTTCCTGGTAAATATGATTAAAACCATGAAATTCTGCTTTGAATTTACCTTTTCTGACCTCACGTGTCACCTTTTTTGACTTCTCATTTTCTTATGGAAGAATTGCTATGAAGAGTTTTCCTACTTGTTGCTTCATGCAGTAAAAAGAAAAGTTTTGTTCTGTCTAAGGCCAAAGAATTGTAACCGAGATGGCTGATTTATCTTCTGTGTTTTTTGACAGATCACTTTGAATTCTGTGCACGCTAAGGAGATCGATACATTGATGCTTTTTTTTTGGGGGGGGTGTTGTATATCATTATCAGGGTGTAACTGGATTCCTTTCCCAGATGGTAAAAATTCTGAAAACTACTGAGAGAAGGAAAGAGGTTTTCTGAGAGATTAGGGAGCTATGGCAGGAAACAATCCTCAGTCAATCCCACTATTTCAGAGCTGGTTGTCAACTATTTGTTTGATGGCAGTTGTAGACAAATGTACACAATGGATCTGTGATTTCTTCTCCTAATTTTAATAACAGGAATAATAATAGCACAGTGAAGGCTTGCAAGCCTCTTGGCAGGCTTCCCCTTACCTCCAGGCAACTCCTACACTTGCACAGAGGCTTGCAGTGATTCCATCATACAGGAGGCTGGTACATACAACCCAAGGAAGAGCAAAACCTGGGTATGCACAGGCCAGAGTTTGTGCCTGCCCACTACTTTGAGGGGCTTGCCATTTCTCTGTCCCATTTAATTAGAAGTGCAAATGTATGAGAGCTGCAGCAGAAGAGGTTATTTTAAGTTTCCTTCTCATCTTCGAGGAAAATGAGCCATTATAAATTCTGCAGCTGCCTGTCTATCACTGATGGGACATCACTGAGTTGGGGCCATTTCAACTCCCTCGGGTTTCAAAATAATTATGCATGATTTTGTCACATCAAGACGAGTTTATTTGCAATTCCCTTGCGTCATGCATGTCCAACACAACCTTGCGGAGCACTCCAGTGCTGATAACCTGAAAACATTCCATGTGAAAGAGGTTTGCTCTTCACATATTTCACCCAGTCTGAAACTACCACCTTAGTTGCCAGTTAAACAAAAGTATTGATTTTAAAATTGCTCTTTTAACCTACAAGGTACTACATGGCCTCTGTTCAGTCTCTCTTAACTTTTATGTTCTTAGATGTATACTTGAATCTGCTGAGGGAGATCTGCCACTTGTCTTAAGTTCTGCTGGTAAGTGTTAGGAGGTAACAGCTTTTCCTCAGAGGAATTCTGTCCTCCTGGAGAAGCAGGAGGTAATAGTAAAAAAAATTAACGCAGGCTAAGAGTACATTTTTTACAGTAGGTTACAAGGCTCTCTTTTTCTTGCTCTCTCTTACTGTCTAATGAACTCTGTGACAATTTCTATATTCCAATATTGTTTTATTACCAATTAGTTATATAAAATACTCAAAGACACACTGTATGAATGATAATATAACCTAGCAAATGCACAGTAGTGGGGAGCTTTAACTCTTGCATCCTAATTATCTGTAGGATGAAAGGAATCAAAATGGTTTCTGTAGCTGGCAGGTAATCCAGGTTGCTTTTTCAATAGCTTGATTATCACAGAAAAAGTTGGAAAAAATCTGAAGGAAAAAAAAATGCACAACTGGAAGGTAACCCATATGCCACTTTAACCTTGTAGGCACTGATATTTTTCAGCCTTATTACACAAAAGAGAAGCTATTAAATTATTTAAAACATTTTCTGGTCTAAAGGATCACTTTAGATCTACTGAGACACAATACTTGGTGTCATCTCAACAGCAGTTCAAGAATGCTGAGAGCAGAATACAGCATTCACTTGGTTAAAAAGGTATGAGAAACAGGAACTTGCTTATGAAACCCAGACAAATCAAAAAGAAAGAACCTTAAACTCTGAAATATCTTGTCAGGACGAGGCTCTAGTAAGAACGCTGCATCATAAGCCAGGCCAGTCTATAAAAGCTGGTTGATCAATGGTGTATGTTACCCATTTTACATTATGCAACTGAGAATGAAAATGTGACCCATGGAATTTGCGCAAGTTATTGATGCACTGAATCTTGGAATAACTGTGACAAGAAAGCATCATCTGATGACTAATGCAATCTTCTGGAAAGAAAGCAAACTGCTGTTACTTAACACTCCTTTATAGAGGCACTAGTAGATGTTGAACCAGGAAACTGTTAAATAGTTCAAGAGAGAAAGGGCATTAGAGGATCAGAGGAATTTGACAGAAAAGACATCCCTTGTTCTTGTGTGCTGCTACATCAGCAATTCACCAACAAGGCAGCCTCTAAAAGATGACTGTTCCCTTTCAAAATATTTAAAATTAATATATGTCTTCTGTAGAGTGATAAGTTGCATGGATGCCATCCAGAGAGCTCCAAGGAAAGAATTGATGGGTAGACAGCTAGGAAAGAGGAGCAGATGGACTCATAGATGTAAAACAAAGTCAGTTATGAGCAAATACAAAACCAAATTATGTGAACAATTCCACAGCCCTAAAATGGAGGAGGCGAATCACAAAGACCTCACAGCTGTCACAACAAATTAGACTATCCCAAAACTGAGATCATTTGATAGCCAATTACCTGAAATAATGAAAAAGGGATAAGAAGTGAAGTCACCTAGGGGAACAAAACAAAACCCATTTCTAATATCCCTGACACTCCTCTCTTACTGAGATCTCCTCTCCACATTAAGTTCAAGCAATTCATCTTCACTTCAGAAGCTGTGCAGTTTTGACCCTGCCTGCATGCTGATGTCCTGGCTGCTGGTGCATCTCCCCACTGCCTTGGTCCACATTCTCTGTCAATGTCCCTGCACGTCTCCCCATTGCACCTCCCTCCCCTCCTTCATGAGCAGCACAACCCCCCCTTTTGTGCCACGCTCTTCCCCAAAGTCCTTCAACAAAAAACAGTAGGAAGCTTTTTCATAATACACCTGAATAAGACAAGAATTTAGAAAAAAACCTGAACCACCTTTAGACCAAATCTTTATCTAATCAGCTAACATCTTGTAAGATAGGGGACAACCTCCTGCTGTGGGGTATCAAGCTCGGCACCCGATAGGATTTAATCCTTTAACTGAAACTCATCATGTGTTCAGGGATGGGAAAAGGGAGTTTTGAGCTGTAAGGGGCTTAAGAACCCATGTTTCACGATTAATTCATCAGTACAATATCTTTCAAAACAACATACAAAAAAGCAAATGCTCCAGCCAGATCTGAAACACTCCAAAGAAGAAACAAATGGTTCAATTTTGTACTTTCCTGAAATGACCATTGTACAGAATGAAAAATTCCAACAGAATACTGTTACAAGAAAGCATTTGCTAATAATGCTTCTTACTCACTTGTTTAGAGAAAAAATTGGCTGTTATTAGAAGAGTTTTAGAGACATGGGAAACTGCAGTCATATGGATGCAGAGGCTGGAACCTGGCATTAATTTCAGTTTGCTGGTTTACTGCATCTTGTAAGCATCTACAAGAAAGCTGTATTTCTGCACTCACTATTAGAAAACCTATTACAGAAAAGTCATTTAGGATGAACACCCCGCACTCATAGCCATAGGTGTCTTCTTCAGCTAAATTAAAAACCATAGCCTTGTCAGGTCATAAAAATCATCAAAATTTTAGTTACAAATTACACTACAGTAAGTGTCAGCATCTTTTCCACAGATTTAGCATTGTTCAAAGATAAACTGAAACAGATCGGTGCAATACTTAATTGAGCTCTCAACAGCTTCATTGACAAAAGAGTATTAGTAGATTTGGCAGAGACTTTATCTATGGCTACTAAGATGCCATACAGCAACTCTTCTAAACAGAGTGGATCAAATTTTCTCTGGTGCCCTAAGGTCTTTTCTATTGCTCTTGTAGCATAACGAGGCTTAAAGACAGCAGACCTCAACCTCAGGGATGTTTCCCACATACCGAGACTTCTCGGGTAATAAATAGCTGCAACTGTCTCTGTTCCCCAGCATACTAAGTACATGAAATAAGAATGATGCTCTGCTCTGTGCAACTCCTACCAACAGCTCCTAAGGTCAGGGCTCAAGCAAAATTCAGACAGTCTGAAGATCTTAGTCTGTGGCCAAACAGAACTGGCAAAACCCCAATCACAAGAAAATCAGAAACAACTTAAGGGAATATTTGTTGCTGCTTCTCTTTTGCATACAAAGGGATGGACAAACCAAGTAGTGAAGCCGAAGTCACATCCTGAAGGTCTGCTGTGTCAAAACTCTGTTGTCTGGACAGATTATGCTGCCAGATACTAGTTTGATCCTAGTCCACTTGAACAGAGTAGGACCATCAAGAACTGTTCAAGATCCCAACAGAAGGTGGAACTGATTCCAGAGATGTTACTGCTCTCAGCAGCACAAGAGCTAAACAGGATGATGAGTATCTCATTTTTTGCCATAAGATCTGGTATTTTGATTTTTCCAGGATGTATATTAAGGTCATACAACAGATACAAAATATGTTTATGTATTCAGTAGAAACATACCTGCATCTAAATCTGTTCCTGCACTTTTCTACAGAAAATCTGTTGGTAAAATATTAGTGTTCAGTTGTAATTCATTGATTCCCTGCAGAATGAATATCTTTCGAGAAAGCCTTTGGAAATGCTGATGACTAGAGACTATTGGTACAAACCAGTTTTACAGATCATGGAAAATCAGTTACTCACAGGAAGCATGACAGATACAGAATATTCTTACTGTAGATGGGGAAAAAATTGTGTGTTATGATCTGTAAATCGATAAATATCCAACAAATCAGCAACACAAACAAGATGAGAGAACTTTATTTCATCTTCAATCAGAAAGTAAAAAATATACTGGGCAAGGTAGCATTGCAACAGTTACTGTGCTAATTTTCTACTCATTTAGTAATACAGATCCTCTACATTTCAATTCTTTTTTTTTTTTTTCTCCTTTGTGATCCTATTTGTATCTGCAGAGCTTTCAAGCCCAGGACGCAAGCTGTGAAATATGTTAAGCTGGTGCTGGTTTTGTTTTTTAATAAAACAGAAAAATGACAATATAATGCTTTAAAAATCAATATGCTCTTTTGCATTTAAAGTACCTTAGGAAAATATTTTAAAACCACAATAACAGCAAAAATGGGCTGGATTCATGTGATAGAAGGTAAATGCAGTGATATAGTAAAGATTTTAGCCATTGCACAGGAAAAGGAAAAATCTCCCACTTACAAAGCAAGAAGATGTGAGCCTTAACACACAGCAGTACTCAGGCAACTGCACAGGCCTCATTTTTTCAGCAACCAAAAGCATTTTATAGAAAATAGAAACCCTTTTTTTGTCTATATGCATTGGTATACAGGGTGAGTGACTGCAGAGAAATCATATAGATTACTTTTGTCCCTAATACTTACAAATCACAGCTCCACACGGTATTCTTTGCAGAAGGATCTCAAAGGTGCTACTTTTGCCCACATGGAGCCCCTAGAAGCCTGCAGTGAGCCTGAGTTTTCCATTCTGTATTCATTACTGGTACTGGAACACAAGAACAGAGAGTCAGGGAAAGCAAGGTGGGATGGTAGGGTCCTCTGGACTGCCTGGTTCACACTGTGACACTGTACCCTCTCCTCATCTCAATCTTAACATTTTTAAGTGTACACAAAAAAGGGCTGTGTAAGACCTCAGACCCACACAGGAACAATGACTGAACAGACAACTATGTGTATTATTTGCTTGGATAACCATCTGTGTTTGGGCTGTGGGAAATCTCATAGCAAACAAAGTGCAGTATGAGTGTGAAACGTCAGTTTTCATGCCTACACACACATACACCCCCCTACATCCAAAAATCACGTGGATGGATTTTTATGCAGTAGGGACAGTAGCACTTCTGCAATTATTAGGATTCTTTTTTCCAATCTACAATTTAACCTCCAACTAGAGCCGTCATATGTCCTAGCTTCCCCAGGCATGACCTCTTTTTCCACCTAAAGGTTTATTTCCGGGTGAAGAAAGAGGACTTGGCCAGATGCCTTGGATGTACAAATCTCTACAGCCACAGACACAGATATCAGGAAGTCCCAAGCAAATGGTTTCAGAGCATGTGCAGGCCACCTGTATAGCCCCTGTGCCCATAACTCTATCCAAGAAATAATACAAAAAACTAGGGCAAACCCAGCTCCCTTACTCCATGAGAAAAACAAAAAAATACAAAAAGCAAAATCTCTTTGTAGCTGGATCCATAGCAGCAAAATTCAAAACTTTTGTTGTGTGATATCCCTATAAAAAACGCAAGTTTGAGGGGAAGAGACAGAAATGCATGCATAGTTTGCAGATCAGAAGGGACAACATAGGAATCCTTAGCAAGCAGATACAGGACACCACGTTTATAGCCCTCCCTTGTGACAGCAAACAGTGTTGCTTTACTATTTGTGGGAATTTCTGCTGCCTTCTGCTGAAACATTTCAATTGCCCTTCTAGAGTACGTAATACACACATTCTGAGACTTAGAAACCCTCCTACTCAGCCAACAGACATCTTCCAGCATTGGGATGGATACAGATCAGCTATTCCAGTGGCAGAAACAATGACAGCATTTTTATCTTTAGCACTTATTTTCAAATTACATTATTATCTTGTCTAGACTGTGCTTTTGCCAAGACAGGTGGGATCAGAAGATCTTTGAGGGCCCTTCCAATGTGGTATTCTACGATTAGTACACATGGGCTACAGTTCTGTAATCTGCTCAGCATCCTAAAAGTAGTGCAAAATCTCAAACTCTTTACAATTTGAAGCAACATAAAATGATTGATGTGCTTATCAAAACAACCAAATCAAGATTTTACATTTGCTTTCTAGTTGCTCAAATGTTTCTACAGACACTACTTAGGAGCCAGTATATGTTTTGAGAAAGTCATTTCCCCACTGTATGCCAGCTTGCATGTATTATGGTTTGTACTTCTCTTTAAAAAGAAATGGGAGACTGCTGAGATATTATTGTACTCCACGTTACCAGTTACCCTTTTTTAACCAGACACATTTGTCATTCTGTTGGAAAAATAAGTGTTTGATACTTATCATATTCTCACAGACTTCAGTCACTATTACTTTTTAAAAATGCAGGGTAGCTGAAGAGCCCTTTTTATTATTTATATTTGCTGTGTCTCCTCTCACGCTCCACCTCTTGCTAAGGGAATAAGATTAGTGGCCTTAAGGGCCAAACTTTAGACTGATAAATGCAGTGTTTCCCAAGCCTCTTATATAGCTGGCTACTGGGCCTGCCTGTGTAAGCACAGTGGCTATGAACCCTGGTTTGTGAGCTGCTGAGAGAGCAGGAAATTCCTCCTGGGATCCCCAGAGCACACCTCCTTCTGATATACTGGCTCCTCCGTGCACTCAGCCTGCACAGTTAGGATCTACCCAGATGATGGTGGCAGTACCTGTTCTTGTGGGAAGAGCCTGGCAGTGGTGCAGCAGCCTGCAAGGAGCATCATTCACCTGACACAGAGCAAACAAACAGCCAGTGCAAGCATGCTGGTGGCTGCCTACAACCATGCTGGAAAAGACTCTTGATACCCTCCCAGCCAGCTGTAGGATGGGCTGACAGCTGTAAGCAGAAGAGGAAGATTTTCCTTTGAGTGGTCACCCAGCTGCCAACACCCCACACTGGCAGAGGTGAAAAGGCCCCTGACTCACTCGCTTCCAGTTCACCAAAATACCCATTTGTCAAAAAGTGGCATATTAATTACCACACTCCTCGTTCAAGGCAAACACTGCATTCCTTGTCCTTCAAAGTCCATTCCAACACCCACTCTTGGAGCATCTCCCAGCAATTAAGTCAGAAGTAGGGAAAGCACTGGTGGTGCTACCAAACTTCCATTTGCTGCAGACAGAACAAATGGGAAATAAAAACCTCCTGCTGAAGCATGCCCCCACAGAAACCCACTCTCCTCTCCACCTCCACGTCCAGACTGCTCCAGCCATCCTGAACACACAGTTCCTCTTCCTCCCCCAGAGCAGGCAGCACATCTTCCACCATCCAAGCACCAGTGCACTCTGCCCGTATCTCCACCTCCTGACAAGGCCAGCAAAAACGTATGTGCTGCTTCCTACCGGGAGGAAAGGAAAGGAAGTCCCTGGTGGCACTAGCATGTGCCATGTGCACTGTGGAGCTGGGTTATCTACCTCTCTTGTATGGCTTTACCCGGAGCACACCACAGCTTCCTTACACTTAGCAAATGACTACCACTACTCTTTGTCACTCCCTACAGCCCTTCAGTTGTCTGCCAATTAGAGCCTAATCCCTCCTTGCCCCGTTTTACCCCCCAGGGGCACGCTATCTTCTTCTGTGGCTTACTCCATGGAGTTGCCAGCAAGGAAGGGTCACAAAAACACGGCCTACCTCAACCTGCGGGCTCTTAACTGAATAGCTTTGCAGGGGGCACCGCTAATGACCAGCAGAGGGTTTATTGTGGCTGCCCTTGAATGAGCTCAGGAGAAAGGACTCACGAAAAACAGTATCCATCACTCCTGAAAACTGCCTGGCACCGTGTGATAAGTTCAACTGCCGACCACATGCATTTTCTGGCTTTGAACAAATAGCACGAGTCAATTCTCTATAAATTCAAAATGTATATTAGAACAGGGAAACATATTTTAAGTGGGTTTCAATCCTTCCTCTCTTTTCCACCCTAACTGCTGGAGATTAAGCCTGCTACTTCACTATTTCAGTCTTTTGCCATATAACAAGAATGAAGAGAGTTCATTACCCTTCGTCAACCCCGAGTCTCCTGGATGAGACAGGAGGAAACAACCTGTGCCTGAGCTGGGATTTTGAGGGGCAAGGGATGGTGGCAGGGGGAGGGCATATCAGGAAACTGCTTTTTAATTGCACTTCCTGAAAAATCCTGCTGTAGAGAAAATGACTGACAGAGAAAGCAAGACAGTCTGAAAGCAGCCACCGTGCTACAACCCTCTCAGGGAGCTGAAGAAATAAGTGGCATTTTTGTACTCTGCGTGGCCTAAACAAATAAATTACAGTCTTGATAACCTTTTATTTCAGAGCTGTGCCATTTGTGCTACTCCAGTTGGATTGTGTCATTCCCAGGATAAATCCTCAATTGCAAGGGCTTTAAAATTGAGCTATAAAAATTTCCTCTGGGCAGAAATCTGGCAAAATGCAGCACAATGGAAAAAAAAGCAAAGGGAATCAGTCTAAAAATAGAAGTCAGTAAAAGAACTTGGGAACCTTTAGGTGGACAACAATTTGTCAAACTTTTCTCCCTTGCACTCTGGTAGGCAAAAGAGAGAGAGGGGGCCACGCTGGAGGGACATGACAGCTTACCCGCAGTTTCTGAGAGAACTACCTGCACTGCCAAGGTTTGGGAAAATGGGACAGTGGCCAAACTGTCAATATGAGTGAGAGGGGTCTCGAACAGGGAAGGATGAGGCAGCCTGAAATATGTGACATGCTGCTCAGCCCCAGGTGATCAACCTATCCAAAGGCCATCTCAGAAGCTGAGTCACCGTCCTAAGCAAACTCCGCCTGCCTAAATCCCACCTACATTCCTACTCCTGTTGTTCCCTACTGCCTGCCTCCACACTTGAACCTTGCTATGGTTCTCTCTATCCCTGCTGAGATGCCTTCAGAGACACCCTGCTTGAAAGCACAAGGCATGAGGCTGACTCTGTGCTTTATTACCTCATAAAAGCTAAGTTTCTCTCCATAGCTTAGTTTTTATGTTCAAATTAAAATAACTTTTGTTTAAGTTTGCTGCTACCAAAACAACACAGGCATGGCCAGGAGAGCAGATTCACAACTTGTGGGAAGTTAGTCCTCTGAGGGTTCACCCCATGACAGCACATGGGGCAACGCCTAAATTATCTGAATTTACAAGAAGAAATAATGCCTCAAATATATCAGAATAGGCTGCAGAACTGAAGAAAGATGGAAATTACAGTGGAAAGTCAAAACAGAAAAAGCCAATCCTGTAAAAGCCCATTCTCCCTGCAAAGTTGGGCAGACAATCCTCGAAATGGAAAGGCTGCCTGGAAAACACAACGCAGACCCAGAGTGTTTCACATACCACAATACCACACACTCATGAAGGGAGTTGAAGATGACACTTCTCAAGCCTTGATGATATTTCTCCTATTTTTAAAACTGCCAATAGAGCTCAGGTTGGCTTCTGACCTCCAGTCCTCCCTTGCTCCCAAGAAACCATCCCCACAGAGGGACAGACAAACTGGCACCAGCTCTGCCTGCATGACAAGGCAGCAAGATACAGGCCCAACACGGTGCCGTGGCCATCCAGACATGATGTCCAAGTGTTAGGCTTGGACTAATTTTCATGGGGGCTTCTTAGCACGGTCATAACCTGATGGTAATGCAGCTCCTGGGCAACAAGCAGAGCTGCAGCAGCAGGAGCTTGCTTGACCGGGTACACCACCTCTGAGCAGCCTTTCAGCTTGTTTTGGGGTATTGCGTGAAAAAAAATAAGGAGCTGAGCTACAGTGTTTAAAAATAAACAAATTGCCAGCATCTAGTCTCTGTAATACTGCAAGTCCGAGGTAATGCTTTTTATACAGGGGGAAATGACATTGAAATTTAAAACACGTTTGAGTCCTAATAACTTAAGGTGTCATTATTAGCATATGCAAAGAATACGAAACAAGCAAAGGTATTTTCTTATCTTTGAAGCATTCCTCCAATAATATAATGTTTCATACACGTGAGGAATAACACATTTAGGTGGTGGCCGCCAGAGTTAATGATATCAGGTACTGATGAAACGTCTCAGCATGCCCCAAAGTTATGCAAAATAAAGAACTACTGATTTGAATTGCATCCAACTCTGCAACTCTCTATCTTCAGGGCAATCCAAGAGTAGATTTGTTTGAATGTTTTTCATTAAATGCCATCGTGCCATACTAGATAAGAGATTCTATTTGGACTAGCAGCCACTTCCAATTTTCGCCCCAAAATAAAAGAGGGTTTATCAATTCCAATCAGTTTTATCCAGAATTAGTTGTCAAGTTTCAATAGCTGGCATGGATCTGAAAACATAAATTCAGCACCAGTGTCAAATGACTAATACAACCTTGTGGAAGAGGCCTGAATGTATAGTCCTGCTGGGATTGACCAACTGCATTTAAAATATCAGCATTTTTATGTTATAATAGCTCCTATTAACAACAGTTGGCTGACATTAGATATATTCAGGCTAAGCATCAATTAAAAAACTGCCTATCTGTTTGAAAATCTGGAAAGCGGGTATGGGTTCTCACATGGGCAGAGAGTAATACAAACAAAATAATTGCTGTGGTGTCCTGGGACTGCATCATCTTGACTAACAGACACTGCTATTTTTCTGTCTTCTTTAAGACAAGACCTTACATATATATGTGTGTCCCTGTCATGCTATGCTGCATTTCTTAACCATCATCTTTCATTTTTAAAATAGCATCGTTTAGAGGCCCTACAGAAAGCCAGGAGCCCATTATACTGGGCACTGTGCAAGCACAATGTAATAAAATGGTTGTCCCATATAGTTTGCAGTGCAAGCAGCCATGAAAGGTATCCTGCAATCATCCTCTTTATGGGAAACTGAGGCACCACTACATTCAGGGTATTGCCCAAGGTCACAAAAACAGCCACTCACATCTGAATCCAGGACCATAAACCTATACTAGTAGTAAATGCTGATATCCAAGAGAACTCATTAAACTCATTAGGGACTCATAAACGAGCTCAAATAAGTGCCAACCAGTTTAAATGTTAAATAGGTCACCGCTAACTCTGATCAAAATGCTTTATTCTTCATTGTATCCGAGAGTGATTTAAATTAGAAATACAGACATATTCCTGGGAGCAAGAACACACGGTTCCCTACCCAGCTGCTCTAATCAGTGCCTGTCTTTACGCCCTGCTGGCTTGCTGCCCAGCTCTGGCAAAGTTGTGGGCAGCATTTCAGCTTAGAAGGGTGAGAAAGTCATGGAAGAACTCCTGCTCCCTCCCCACCTGCCCCCTGAAGCCAACCTGCAGCCCAGCACCACAGCCTCTCCTGAGGGTGGGCATACTGGTAGAAAACCCAAGAAAAAAAGACAATCCAAACCCTTGAACATTTCACCATGGTCAAACCTTCTGATCAGTCAGCTACACTGTGAAAGTGGCGATGGGTTTTTCCAGCTGTTTTCTATAAGGAGAAACCAGCCCAGGTCAATTTGTCCAAGGATATTGAGGAGGCGTTGTGGAGAGTGCAAAGGGCTCTCTTGAATGGATCAAGACCTTTCCCTTCAATTATCAGTAAACAGTCTGAAATGCAAAATTAAAGAAAAAATTCTTCTCCTCTGCATCTCCTATTGCAGTAAGCAGTTGAGTAGGCAGATGTGTTTCTCCTCTGGAGGCTGGCAGGTTTTGGTTCCCACTGTCGAGCAATCAGCCTTCCACAGGCAACACCAAGGAAGCCTGTATGCCTGACAGACATCTCTGAGTTCAATTCCTGGGCCTTAGAGTGTCCACCATCGTCAGCTCCACTGCAGTCAATGGGAGCTAGAGCAACAAGGACCTGACACCCCCATCACTTACCCAGAGGTCTCTGGAAATTCCTCAGGCCAGGTAATGCAGAACAAAATACTCTCGGAGTCAGCCAGGACAGGTGTCCAAAAATAGCTGTCAACCACTAACCTCAGTTGCACTATTGCCTGTGTGAGGAGCTTAGTTTCTGGTTGTCTGGTCAGATCTCCCATCGTTCACTTCATCGTACACATTTCTCATTCATTAATATAACAACAAGCTCCCAGTAATAGGATCTTGCCACTAGAAGATGATTTCTTACTTTCAAAAATAAATATCTGTTTCACCTTCACATTGTTTTTATAATAGAGTAGGAGATCTTCTACCTGTCAAGTTTTATTTTCATCCCACTGACATTATTTCTTAATTAAAAGAAAAGATAAGGGGATGGATTCAACCAGGTGCTATGGCTGATACGAAGCACAGTACCTCGGGAAAATAAAAAGAATCAAGTTGGAGAAGAAGGGAGTATGCCTGGCAGTCATTCCGTGTAGCCAGCCACGAGCAGTGGTAGGTGGCCTTAACTGGCTCTCCTGGTTGTTTGTTCTGCAATTTTGCAATGTCTTCCAGCTGTCTTCTCATTTTCTTTATTGTTGTATTTATTTTTTAATGATTCTCCTCTGAGAAGTTTCAGCTAAGAGAAGAGAGAACCAGCATCATCTCCCTCCTCCCCGCACGCGGGGCAAGTGAGGATTTTGCATTTCATACATCATTTACAGCTTGTGGATGTAAGGCTGCCACCAAGCCTGTCGTGGCTCAGGCAGCATCCCAGCATCAGAAACCGCAGTTGGCAGCCAGGATTCAGAATTTCACTGAAAAAAACTGTGGGGAGAAGTACTTTATAAGGAACTACTGCTTTTGTAAAGACTCAGTCACTGCAGAAATAAAACATTTCAGTTTGTATGAATATTCTCTTTCAAACCAAATAGTGCAATGTATGCCAAAATGCTCTGTGTAGAAGATGTAAAATGCATAATGCTTTGATCCCCAAGAAACAACTTCTATTTTGAATATGTTTGAGCTGTACCTCTTCACCCTGGAGAGCAATATAAGCACTGAAGAGTACAGTATTCTTTCAAGACGACTGAAGAAGTATTAGAAACATGCTGCTCAGCTGGAGACAGAGGCCACCAACCAAAGAAGAATAAACTATAAAGCTGAAAAAGTTCTACATTTACTGAGTTTGTTCTAAAGGGGAGACATTAAAGAGCAGCTGAAGAATATAAATAGGATAGGGTGAAATTAACTGTTTTTATTATTTGAATAAAAGAGAGAGGTTCTCTGGTTTGGGGGAGCCAGAGTTTGGGGCACAGACTCCTGGGCACTCACAAGAGTAGGCAGTGGAACAGCCAACTGAAACTCCCATGGTCTGTGAGTTGGCTGAGCTGCTTCATTAGGGAACCGGACCGAAGATGCACTCCAGGAAGAAGAAGATGTGTCAAGTAAGAGGATTTAGGAAAAAGAATCGGTTCAGGGACAAAAAGGTAAGGAAAGAAAAAATCCTGTCCAGGAAACCACAAACTTTCATGGAGCTGGTGCTTATTTTGCTTTAATTCAGGCCACAGAAATGTTTGATCCTCTATATAATCATAAAAGCTTGAAACGATCTGTCCTGCAAGGCAAATCTACTAAATAATGCAAAGTTCCCAATGGAAAAGAAACCTTCTTCCATCTACAGAGGGATTTTTAAAGGGCCACATCAGAGATCTGAGCTTTTAATTGTATCTTGTATTTAAATTTAACAATGGGCCTATTGTTTTCTTTCAATAGGTTAAGCAAAAAGCCACAATAATTTAAAAGCATTCAAAGTGAATGCAGGATAACAAGAAAGACATAATTAGAGGCAACAGCACTTCCAAATTGCATATTCTTTAACTAGAGTGCCTTAGTTTGTAGATAGGATCTTACCCTCAGATGTTGGGTCACCTATGGTACTAGAAAGAGCAGACTCACTTGGGTTTACAGCTAAGAAAATGGAGCAGATCAGTGACTCTGAGGGAAACACACTGCTGGCTGAAGCCAAGAAGCATGCCAAGCACACTTCCTTCAGTACAGCATGAAAGTCACCACTCATCCCATAGCTAGAAACGAGGGATACCATCATTCAGTGACACCAGCACTCAGGACAGAGGCAAGGCCAGGTTGGATGCTAACTGGCATTTCTAGGACACAAGCGGACACCCATGGGGTGCCCCGGAACAGAGCTGCCCCATCCTAACCCCTCTGTACCCTGGGACAATCAAAGCAGAAGCAGGCAGGCTGGACCCCCAAGTCTGCCCTGTTGGGGATCCAGGAGCATGGAGGAGCAAGGCTGGCATTTGTGGCAGCCCACCACTGCTGTTAATCACACCCTGTGTCCTACCAGGTGACACCTGAGCAAACCAGATCAGCAACCCCAGTAATTGGCAGCAGCACAGTCCTCTCCTCAACGAGCAATTCACCACTCCACCATTATGTCTCACCACTGTCTCCTCTAATATCTGCTCATGGAAAGGAGAGAGGAAAGCGGCAGGGTAAAATTATTTCACTTCTTCTTGCTTTTTGCTTCTACGATAAGATCAAAACCAAGGTCATGGTTTGCAAATTGTACATTATTTTTTCTTTCAGTTAGCTTATATACCAGTAAGCATGGGAAATCCATTATCGGGAATAAAAGGGGAATTTAGGAGTTTAAAGAAATAAATTAAGAAATTTCAAAACAGTGTTGAAACATGTTTCCCCACACAGAGTTTGTGTTAGTATCTAATAAAATTTAATATATCTTTAAATTTAACTACAGAAGACTTTGCAGGATGGAAGGAACATACCATTCAAATCATTCATACTCACAGCTTTTTGATTAACATCACTTCAATTAGATGAAGAAAATCCCATCTTCCTTTTATTTCCTTTCTCTTTTTACAGAATTTTGTATTTCCTTCTTCCTTGTAGCAAGGAAATCAGTTACTCTTTTATTTACAATCAGATCCACTTCCATGTTCAAAATCCCACCATGTCTGAAACAGTGGGCTGTTTAAGAAGAGAGGAGAAGCAGAAGTAAGGACAGATTTGTTGCTGCTTCTGAAGAATGTCCATAAAATTCTGTATCTGGCAGTCAGGAAAAGAGATGTGGGGAAATCTGAGCTGGGAGATGAAAGGAGAAAAAAAGGCACTGGGGGCATTGACGAGCAGGGGAAGAAGCAGTGGACAGAGCCAGTTCCCAGCACAAACTGACTGTGGGGTCATGTTGTCTGTAGGGTTTTACAGAGAGTCACTATCCTGGTGTTTGACTGATTTTATATGGGAGCTCAGCAATTAATTATAAAGCACAAAATAAAGCAATAAGACAATTTGTCAAGGTTTCTATGTGTTAGGTGCTGCATAGGCACTGGACACAGAATCACAGAATCCGCTGAGTGGGAAGGGACACACAGGGATCATGGAGTCCAACCCTTAGCCTGCACAGGATCATCCCCAAGAGTCTCACCATGTGCCCAAGAGTATTGTCCAAATGCTTCTTGAACTCTGTCAGGCTTGGTGCTGTGACCACTGCCCTGGGAAGCCTGTTCCAGTGCCCAACTACCCTCTGGGTGTTTCTAATATCAAATCTAAACCTCTCCAGAAACAACTGTAGGCCATTCCCTCAGGTTCTGCCACTGGTCACCACAGAGAAGAGATCAGTGCTAACAGGCTTCCCAGTGTTGCTTCTTTCACCTGGTTTTCTTAAAGCTGCCATCACTGGACTCGGGCTCCTCATCAGAGCCATGCCCTTCCCTTCTCTTCCATTCCCTTCAGACTTGGGAAGAACTGTGTCCCCAGACTCTGCCCAGAGAGGAAGGGGCCCACCACTGGCCACCAGCCTGGTTGCAGCGGATGCTGCACAGGGATGGTTGCCAGGATTTAAGCACCTCAGGATTATGAGCTCTATCAGCTTGTTTTTGACTCCCAGGACCCAGAGAACCCAGGAGATGACTCAGTGACACTTTCCTCTCCAAATCATGTACAGAGATAGAGCACAGAGGAATGTTTTTTAATGCGCCAGTAATAAACTGGCCACAATCAGAAGAGCAGCTTTTTTGAGTTGTACATACATAATACACACATACATATATCTGCAGAGAAACCCTTAATAAGATCAATACTCTTATTGAGCATATTTTCCTCAGTATGTGCTTAGCCTTTCCAATAAAATGATTCATATAAAGCACATTGAGTAAGACTGTGCACTCAATATATTATTTTGGATATTCAGCACCCCTTCAGATATCCTTCTCCTACCTGGAAGGTCAGACTACAGCATATCTCTTCATTCCCACATCTAAGTCACTCAATGAGAATCACCTCCTGTGTGAGTAGATGTACATTTAGCTTTTGTCACCCGCCAGCTTACAGAAAATGGTTCCATAAATGAAGCAGGCACAAGACAATCTGTCCTGAAAGGCTCACATAATTTCCTTGCTCCTTTTTCTTCACAGAAGTGATCAAATGCAAACTAAATTTCTTCTGGTAAATCTCATCCCTCCCTAGGATTGGAACTCCTTTTCCTTGATTTTTCTTAGATTTGACTAGGAAATATCTGGAGTGTTTGTTTATATCATTTAGTTCTTGTCAGGCAAGGCCAGCCTGCCTGTGATGCCAGAGCTTCCGTCTGTCTGCCAGTCTCACTTCTCTTTCACAGACACTTCATCCCATTGGAATCAATAGGTAAGAATCAATAAAATGCAAATGCTGCACTTTACCCTGGCTGCTTCAGACTGCCTTCCTCCAGCCCTGGAAGTGCTGCAGCTCTCCCTTCACAGCCTACATAAGGCAGTTTAAGGGAGGAGGAAAGAAAGGTCACGGGTAGCCGCTGGGCAGGAAAAGCAGGGGGGCTTGCTCAGCTCCCAGCCAGCGTCAATGGGCACACGGGTATCTTTTTTGCTGGTGTTCTACTGCTTCAGGAACCAGCCATGCACTGCAGTAGCCTCCCAGGGAGCAGCTTTGCCAAACGCGAGCAAGAGCAAGGGCACTCATGGTATACTTTAGGAAAGCAAAACCTGGAAACCGCTTCTCTGAGCTCGGCAGACTTTAACCACTGTCCAGGCCACATGGTTTAAACTACTCATTGTTTCACCACTGCCACGAGGCTAAAAGTTGTACTCATTCATCACCACATTTTTAACCCCAGCTCCTTCCTCAGTCTCTTTCTGACAGGCTGCTGCCTTTGACAGCTTCACCTTCTGCAATTTCCAGACCCCACAAATCATTACTGGCAGAGCAGGCGCTCAGTAAAACGAGCCAGTTGTACAATTCCCTCTCTAAACTGGCCACCCAGTGGTACAGATGCCTAAGTAAGCCAGTCTTTCTGCCTGGGATTTCCAGAGAAATCGTCGCCCACAAATCACGCAGGGGATGAAGGACTGTGGCAGGGGGTCGAGGCAAGGCTGCGGGCAGCATTTCTTGCCACAAGGCTTATCAGTTTGAATACTCCTATTATTCCAGTACTTGTTTAGCTTTAACTTATTCTGGTTTATTTCAAACAATAATATAATTTGTATGGGCATGATGCATTTCACTTCACTGAGAAGTTAAGGTCTCCAGAGACTCACACTAAAATCATACTGATACTGTCAGCAATGTAATTGCCACACGGTCTCCACAGACTTCTATTGAAATTGCTTTCCTCTCCTAATCTCAAGTAGTAGCAACAACATCCCAGCAGAGACTCCAAAGACTTGCAGTGGAGTCATGTTACATCATAAATGGTCTCATAATGATCCTCTTTAGACATCCTTTGAAAGTGCCAGGAGATTGGTGCTGCGCAGTATTTATTTTCCACAACGTTCTGCAAAGGACATTAATGTTCTCTCCCTTGAATCCTGGAGCTCACGTCCTATTAAAAAACTTTATGAGCAGTAACTACTGCTTCACTGCAGTCCCCCACAGAGCCTTCACAAACTTCACTACTGAGTTGCAACAAAATTAGGAAACATACCCTGTACCCAACAGACTGGAGTGGATCCCAATGATCTGTTTTGCTCTGTGAAGTAATGACAAGAAGAGAGGAGAAGGAAAATGTATTCTTTCACCCAGAAAACAGACTATCTACTTGGCAGCCACACTGGCCCCTGCCCTGACAAAAGGGTTAGCATACTTGGTGATAAAAGTTGCTGGATTTGTACAGCGGAGGCTGTAAAGGTTATTTACCTCCTTGTTTCCCCTGGTTATATATTATAGCCAGCAGGCCAAGTTCACCTGAAGCAGTATTATGCTGAGAAAGGGGATTTAATCCCACATGGGTGTAGGAGAAAGCTTGAACTGCAGGATGGAAGACAGATCCTAAATCTTGTCCACCTCTCTCTATCTTTGACACGTCTTCAACTCAGAGAGTAAGTAAACAAAGTTTCTGAGTTTCTGGATAAAGTTCTTTCCCAACAGGCAAGTTGAACATATGCTCAGGTTGCAGAACAAAGCAAATTTTGCAAGAAGCTTTTGAAGTCCTTGGTCTCAACAGAGTTTTGAGTGGGATTATCAGCAAGGTTTTCAACCCTTTACTGGAGCATTTCCTATTTTAAAAAGAGGGACACACAGTCACAGAATCATCAGGTTGGAAAAGACAGTGAGAATAAACAGGTCCAACCAGTAACCAATGGCCAAGTCCACAACTAAACTGTCTTCCTAAATGCCAAGTCTGTATGTCTTTTGAGTTACCTCAAGGGATGATGACTCAACCACTTTCCTGGAGAGCCTGTTCCAATGCCTGATAACCTTTTCATTGAAGAATTTTTTCCTAATATCCAATCTAGATCTCCCCTGGCACAACTTGAGGCCGTTTCCTCTCATCCTATCACTTGTTACCTGGGAAAAGAGACCAACCTCTACCTCGCTACAACCACCTTAGATCACGGAGCAAGAAGGACTAGAGGTGAGTAGAGGCTTAAGGAACAGAACTCCTAGGTTCATCTCTTGTGTCTGCTTGTCCTAGGATTCATGTGGTGCTAGCACTTGATGGTTTTCAGAAAGCCATCTCAGGTGCCCCTGACCCTCCTTCTGCAGAAGTACTCAAGGAGAACTGCCTGTCACATATGACATAGGAGATTAAGCTTTAATTACATAAAGGAAACTAAGAACACAGAACAAATTATTCTACCTTCTGGGATATCAAACTATTCCTGTGCAGCAGAAAATGGAAGAAAAATCCTTTAGTCAATTTATACTTACCCCAGCTATTTTACTCTGGTGGTCATGTGCTGGAAATCTCATATAAATGTTATCTTTAGCCTTTGGCTGCATTTGCCACGATATTAGACGGTACAGAGGCATTTCATACTGAAACAAAGATTTCCCTGAGTTTAAAATCAGCCTTTGCTGATCAGCTCCTTGTAAAAAAAACCACTAGCATAAAAGTCTATTGCATTCATGTCACAAACATGAGATTTCCCTCTGAGTCAAAGGATCTACTGGGAGAGTAATAAGGACAGGATTATTTCTTTTGCTTGCTACATAATAAAAGAAACATTAATATATAGCTACATGTCAATGTAAGATATAATTACTACTAATAACAATTATTCAAGCACTGGGGAGAAATGGATCAGTGGCCTTATCCTGGTCTTGTCAACACCTGATCTTTACCGTGAAAACTTATGAGCCAATCTACATAGTGAATTAACTGAGTCACAGCTTATACTCATATTCACTAGAGAAAGAGCCCTGATCTGCTGCCATTTCACAGTGCAGATCTTAAAATCAGCAAGCATTTTAGTTTTATGGCTGAGTAAGATCTACTGCTCAGCACTATATGCTTGTATAATACTGAATATTGTAAACTATACTCTGGATTACGCTGGTCCACTGCAGGGTAAAAATAACACTGGCTACATCTAAAATTTAACAATCTTAAGGTTTTGGCACAGGCCAGTCTGAAATAGTAAATTGTTTTTATGTCATGAAATAGTTTACTGTTTTATTTTTCATTTCTAATCAAAATTGCATCTTTCCTACCCATTAATGAACCCTGCCTAAAGTAGACATTTACATTCAGCCTATTTACCTGATGCATAATGCTTTACAAAAAAGATCAGCTCTAAACAATGCAGCTAGAATTTTATTAGAGACTTTTGGTGCAAATAATAAAATCTTTTACAGCTAATGAACTGCCCAACAAAGCAACTTGGTTACTTAATAAAAACAAATGCTTTTAAAAACAGTCAGGATATTAGAAAAATATGGGTTTCAATAAAAACCTGTTTGTACATTTTAAATTAATTGACATATATTACTTTCAGAATTTCTGCAATCCTAAGAGCATGGAAATAAGCAGCAGGAATGGGGATTTTCAGGATAACTAATTTATATTAGGATCTTTATAAGAATAAACAAAGACTTCATTTTTTCATCCAGTAGGACAGACAGATCTGTTAGCAACTCAAAAGATAGATCAGCACCTAGTGAGGGACCTACCCTGGTAGCAAACAGTCTCCTACTAGTATTTAGGTTTGATCTTTATCTCGACCTTTGAAAGACAACATTCAAAACATAGTCAGAGGGCACAAACAAAGGCAATGTGCCTTCCCAGGTTAAGAGTTTCCACCAATCATTCACATTTGTAAATACAGCACAGTACCAGCAGGTACTGCCACTTTCTTCTCCTATAGTCTCCTTCACTCACTTTAGAAGCTCTCCTGATCTTTCCACTTACTCCTCTGTTAACAAGATTATGCCAAAGTGCTGTGCTCATGTGCATGTGTGTGTCTATGTGTGATACACATGAAGCTTTTTGGGATCGTGGCCTCTCTCTAAGTACTTTAAGAGATTTATGCTTATAGACCAGTTAATAATAACTCGAAGAGTATGAAGATTTAACTTTCATTCTAATTCTCTGTAAGAGATTAGACTGAAATCTATTAATCAAAATAGCTGGACAATAAACGTGAAGGGAGAGAGTTTTCACAGTCCCTAGACAGAATAGACCATGAGATTAGGCCACATGATCTGTCACCCCACAGGCTATCACGTTTCACACAGATGCTCTACACTCAATCCAAAATTTCAGTTAAATTAGAACAATTCTGCTCTCAGATGACCAGAGTTAAACATTCAATAAATAGAAACTAAAGCTCAATCTAATACCAAAGAAGGAAACAAGGTTAGAACCTGGCAGCGGAAAATCAACTCAGGAAAGGTGACCACACATTCACATCTGTCTTACAGACTTCTTCCCAACTCCATCCTGGAGAAGAGACCGCTCAGGGGAGACCTCATCATTCTCTACAATTACCTGAAAGGAGGTTGTAGCCAGGTGGGGGTTGGTCTCTTCTCCCAGGCAGCTCTCAGTGAGACAAGAGGGCATGGTCTCAAGCTCTGCCAGGGGAGGTTTAGGCTGGATATGAGGAAGAAATTCTTTCCTGAGAGGATAATCAGGCATTGGAATGGGCTGCCCAGGGAAGTGGTGGATTCCCTGTCCCTGGAGGTTTTTCGGATGAGACTGGATGTGACACTTAGTGCCACGGTCTAGTAACTGTGGTGGTAGTGGATCAAGGGTTGGACTTGATGACCTCAGAGGTCTTTTCCACTTTCCTGAGGTGGGACTTCCAGAGTGATGGATGTGCTGAAATCAGTGAAGGTGACCCAGTTCTGCCCACAGCATTCAAAAGAAAAACAGTAAGAGGTGCTCTGAACACAGAGCTGAAGGAGAACACACACCCATAGCTCACTGTGGCTCCAAAAGATCACAGGTACTCTCCCACAGGTGAAAGTAACTTCTTCCAAAAGGACTTAATCTCAAAAACACAAGCCATGGCAAGCCCTGCACCGCATAGCAAACACAGCATTTAACTGCCCTCATCACTCACAATAAATGTGTATTATTCAAGGCCAAGTTTGTCAAATTTCAAGTTCCAGCCACTGAACTCCTCTATGCTTTTGCAGCCAGACCATAAAGCTCCCACCCCTGATTTCCAGCTAGCATTACTTTCCAGTGCATGCTTCCCCATTCTTTTTCCAGCTGTATGCAAGCTATTCCTCATCCTTACTTGGAGATCAATTACAAGCACATACCTCACATTTATACACAGCTCACCCTGAAGAGACCAGCAGCTTTGCACAGTCAAGGATTTCAAATCCAGACATGACTGAGAAGAGGCTAAAGGTGATTTGCAGGGCAAAATTCAGGGGACAACTACCACTGACTTTTGAAGGGCCAGGATTTATCTGGGCTAGTAGTTTTAATGGAAAACTCTCAAGAGTAGGTATTTCAACCTATGTCTTGGCAAATTTTCAAATCAAGTAATTATGTTTTGCCCTCTTAAAATTCCTTTGAAGTTTCACTTGGAGAAGTTAACCTCCATGTCCATTCCTGGACCTGCAAAGACAGGAAACTATAAGGGACTATTCCAGAAGCAACAGCACCTTAGGGATGCACAAACTACCTCTCCCCAGACAGATTATGAGGCACTCTGGTATCAGAGGGAGGAAATGCCAGCTCAGAGACAATGGAAACTGCAGTGATGCTCTTGAAAAGGAAACTGCAATGAGGGTAACAAGAGATCTGTGAACATTACAACAAAATATGGACAAGCAAAATTTAAGTTCTTTCCCTGGAAAGACAAGTGTTAATACTTCCCATTAACAAAGCAAAAGTCTACAGGTTGTTAGTATTTGCACAGCAACCTTCGGAAATCTTCACAAAGAGCAGGAGATTAGCAGCACTCATACACACGTTGCTCCGCTGTAATTCAGCAGCACCTCATGTACTCGTCTATGAAATTACAGCGCTCTGTATGTACACAATTGATGAGTAAGTGCAGCTCTTTTTCAAGGGCAGTAAAACCTGAGAGTTGTACGATGAGCAAAGTGAGAGATGCAGCGATGTAAAAAAAAAATAAATGCAAAGGCTTCACATTGCTTTTTAAGAATTAGTGTTTATAGTATAAATTTATTGGTGCTTAGTGACGTTTTGAACTGAAAAAAAATATTTAAGTGCTTTATATTTTTATTTTAAATATATTTTCTCAGAGTAGTTAAAAAGTATCCTGTAAAGAAAGTGCAAAATAATCCCAGTGCAAAATAAATCACCTCATTTAATGCAATCATAAAGGAATTTCTTTATTAATTATTATTACTAATACAGAGCAGATTATATTTTAATATTTAAGATTTTAATATGTTAATATTCATAACTGCTACACTTCTTTGCTGGACCACCACTAAAAAGTTCCAGGAAAAAAAATTTAAATGAGGCACATTTTTATGTTATTCCTTTCCTATGTTATGGTGTTAGACCTACCTTTAACAAAAAAAAGAAGTCACTTAACTATCATACATTCAGACCATTCTGAAACTGCATCTGCAGAGAAAACTGTTCCTGCAGCACAGCAAAATCTCCTGAATGCTTCTGATGATTTTCTTATGTATATCACTTGTCATAGCCTCAGTTTGGCATCAAAGACTCGTGACAAGTACGTCCTGAAGACTCCCTCTCCTTCCCCAATGACATAGAGCCTAAACAGTTGTCTTATCATAAACAGCTGTCACATAGATGGTTAAAGGCATGAAGTTAATATTTTCCCAGAAACATCTAAACTCTCTTCCCATGCTGTGATTCTACAAGAATAAAGGCTTTTTAGTACTGATTGTTTATTACCTGGAGAAGCCCACCATAGCTTGTTTAAATTAAAACAAAAGAAACAAACAATCCCCCCCATACAAACCACACAATGTGCCAAATGAAGATTCCCTCAATTTCAACAACTTTGGTCTGCACAGTTCCCTAAAGGGTTTGTTTGGGTTTTTTTTTTAAGGAGCACTAGAATGTGCCCTTATGCAAGGAAATGATCCACTGCCTATTTGGGGAGAGAGAGTTTAGCCAGGTTTGGGGCTGCAGCAAAATCAGATCCAAATGAAACGCTAACTTGGGCAGAGCTCCCATAAATGTTTCGAGCTGCTGCTCTACCATAGTTTTCATCCTCTGCAGCTGCTTGAATGTTCTGGTTTGAGATGAGAGTATGAACCTCAAATTCAGAGGAAGAGACAGGAATCACTTTTGGCATTCTATCCCTTTCCTCACCCCTTCTGCTGGGGGAAAAAAAAAAAAAAAAAAGGCAAGCTGATATGAGAATGAATTCTACTTCTGTAGCCAGGATTCAGAATTTGTATTTGTCTCTGGAGCTTGATTCAAGAAGAAGTATCTTGAAGCGAGAAGTCTCCAGTGTACAAGCATTTTAAAAGATGTGCTCAGTAGTTTTATATATATTTTTTTACTGCTGCCTCAGAAGAAACTCCTGCCAAGATAGCACACTTTTTAAGAAAATGCAATAGCTTCTCTGAGTAACTCTCACTCCAGTGATGTCTTCTGCACTCACATCCAACCTTACCCTCCAAAAAAAAAAAAAAAAAAAAAAAAAAAAAAAAAAAAAAAAAAAAAAAAAAAAAAAAAAAAAAAAAAAAAAAAAAAAAAAAAAAAAAAAAAAAAAAAAAAAAAAAAAAAAAAAAAAAACA